>NC_091585.1:18296000-18304885 GCF_042767895.1 Penaeus vannamei
TTCACGGCCTCCGCTTTCCGTGTGAGGAGCTGGTGGTGGAGGGAAGGAAGAAGGGAATCACGGAGAGGAAAGGAGGGAAGGAAGGGAGGGATGTAGGTGGGTGGAAACAAAGGAGGGATTGCGAGAATCACTCTTTTCGCTTATTAGGTGAGAAATTGGTGGTGGAGGGCGATGGAGGGAAGGGAGGGACAGAAGAAAGGAAGGAAGAGAGAAGGGTGAAATGGGAGGGAAGAAGAAAGGTGGAAGGGAAGGAAAAGGGTAATGAAGGGCAAGGAGGAGGAGGAGAGGATGGGTGGAAGAAAAGGAAGGAAATAGAGTGGGAAGGAGAATAAAAAGGAGAAAGGTGGCGGAAGGTAGGAAATCACGGATGATGGAAGAGAAGTGAAAAGAAGGGGAAAGCGGAAGAGGTGGAAAAGGAGGGCGTAGATGAAAGCGGAAGAGGTGGAAAAGGAGGGCGTAGATGAAAGCGGAAGAGGTGGAAAAGGAGGGCGTAGATGAAAGCGGAATAGGAAGGCGTAGGTGAAAGAGAGAAGAGGAAATGGGGGAGATATCATTTGACTTGAAAACACGTAGGATAATGGTTTACATCGAAAAAGCGTGACACCATACTGTATGTTGGTTATGTTTGTTCTCTTCTTGAATATCATGGAGTAACACCTCATTCCTGGTGAAAACAGACGAAATTTTACATTTTCACTCGGTAGGAAAAATGCCCTTTACACTGATTTTCTCAAAGCCTATCAATTTGGTAGGTGATGACTGCTTTAATTTCATTATATAATGCTAATGTTAGTTTACATGATTTACTTGTACATTCTTACTAGACAATAAAGGCAATATAGTGTGTATTCATAGATTACTTCACATTAGTACTTTACTCATTCACGTATTACATGATTAATGCTTCCTTTCTTTTCTTAAAAACTGCTCAGTTATATTTCTCTCTCGCTGTCTATCTCTCCCCCCCCTCCCTTCGCTCTCCTTCTCTTCCTCTCCCTGACTCTATTTATCTGTCTCCTAACAGAACGAACTTAACATCACACAGATGAGATCCATCGTCCTCGCCCTGATATTGACCATTTTGATAATGTTTTGGACCAACGCGATGATCAACTTGATGTATGCTAGCCTCGGGGCCCTCCAAAGCTCCTAACAGGTGATCGATACCCAGCTGATCAAACGAGGGAACCACTAGGCCGCCTATTACGACTCCTATTACGACTACGCGGCCCTCCACTTGCACCTCGACCTCCTCGACCTCTTTATGTACATTCTCGCGATCGTTGGAGGGTCCCTTAAGGATCTGAAGGAAGGTAGATAAAGGGAAAGGAAAGGGAGGTGGGTAGAATGAGGAAGGGGTCTTTATGTTTTGGTTAGTGACTCTCTAACAAGGGTTGGTTTGGAACATCGTCGAAAGGTCCTGTTATGACCCTAAGTAGCTATGCTTTATTTTGTTTTAAGGATGTTATTTATGAGGGATGTGCTTTGAAAAATAGCCTGAAAAACAGGAATAGGCTAAAGTGAAAGTCAACAAATTTGTCTTGAGACAGAGAGTATATTTTGAAGGAAGGAATTTGTGGGAAGGGAGTGGACAAGGTTTTGGATTATATGTTGCAACTGCGATTGTTTTCGGTGTTGTGATTCTGTAGGCAATAAGGAAAATAGATACATAGATGTAAGTAATGAACCCATGCATAATTTTCTGTTTGACTAAATAATAATGTATGTACACATGCGCATCATTAACCGCTATTTTGTTTATATCGAACTTTAGAGGCTGATGTGCTCGCCAATAAAACCATAGCGATCTCTCTTGATTTTACCTCCATCCCCTGCAGTTCTCGAATCCCTGGAATGTTGGAATCCCTGGACAGGTTCCCTCATACATAACAAATCTTCCTTCTCCAGATTTCGCCGATTTAGTGCAGCCAACGACCGCTTCATACTGGCGCTCTCTCGGTAGAAATTCTTGTTTCCAGCAACGTAGAAGGAATTCTGGGGATCTACTTGCCCCAATTTGTTATTGATGAAGTTTGACATAGTCGTACCAACCTTAAATGATCCTAGAAACAACTCCGGTGGGCAAAGAAAATATATAATAATAGTAATAATAATAAATGATAATAATGACAGTATCAACAACAATAATAAAATAATGATAATGATAGTAACAATAATGACAATAATATCAATCCTCATCCTCAACAGTCATAATAAAACAATGATCATAATCACAATAACAATTGTAATGATAACGATAATGATTTTAACAATAGTAATAATAATAATAATAGTAATAATTATGATAAAGATGATAATAGCAATAATAATGATAATAACAATAAGAATGGTGATGGTATATCATAATGATAATAACTAGAAACACTCAGAGAGCGCATACCTCCGCCGAGGCAACAGGGTCACTGATGCAATAAAAATATTCACACGAAGAATTACACAGGTGGATGATGAGGCACGCAGCCCGCCACCCCCTTTTATATAGGGCAGCGTCGGTGGGGGTGGCAGAGGTGGCATCCACCCGGAGCGACTGCCAGAGGCTGAACCTCAGGCGGGAAGTCAGGGTGGGGGCTTGGAACGTCCGTTCTTTGCGTCAAGATGATCGGTTGCCTTTACTGTCGAGGGAACTGGGGAGGCTGAGAGTTGAGGTGGCTGCTCTCTCGGAGGTGAGGAGGCCTGGCAGCGGCATGACTTGTGTAGGTGGCTACACCTATTACTGGTCGGGCCGCAGCGACGGCCACCACCTCCAGGGAGTAGCCATTATACTCCAGCCCTCGGTAGTAGAGGTTACTCCTGTTGATGAGCGTATAATGGTATTGAGATTGAAGCTATCTTTTGGCGCCATGTCTCTTATTGCTGTGTACGCTCCTACTGATGTTTGTAAACTTGACGTGAAAGAGATGTTCTACGCCAAACTTACATCTGTGGTAGACAGTTGTCCACGGCGATATATGCGTATTGTGCTGGGTGACTTCAATGCGGTATCTGGCTGTGATCGAGCTGGCAATGAGATGTCTGTCGGTCCCCATGGTGCAGGAGCTGATGCCGGTAGTGAGAATAGCCTCCTTTTCCGGTCCCAGAAATTAAGGATTTCTGGCTCCTGGTACCAGCGCCCATACCCACATCGATGGACATGGTACAGTGATGCGGGTAATACAGCCAAGGAGATCGATCACATACTTGTTAGCACTCGTTGGAGGATCCTCCAGAATTGCAGGGTGTACAGGAGTGCTGAGTTCTGTGGTACTGACCATAGATTGTTTGTGGCTACCCTCCGGGTCCACTTCAAAACTCCCCAGCGGTCAAATGATCACCCTAGGGTGTTTCATTTGGACAGGCCGAGGGAGGGGGAGTGTGCCCGCGGGTTTGCTGAGGCAATCTCTGATCGTTTTGCAATGCTCGACAGTCTGACAGACCCTGTTCTTCTGTGGGATACCTTCAAGTGTGAAACGCTTGATGCAGCTCAAGATACGATTGGTGTACGCCCGAGAGCAGTACAGAATTCCATCTCGCAGGAGACACTGGAAGCCACAGATGCATGTCGTGCGGTTCATCTGACAGAGGATCGGGAATTGCACCGTTCTCATGTGTGCAGAACTCAGTCTCTGTTAAGAAGGGACAAGGAACATTTTATTAGGAGTCTTGCAGAGGAGGTAGAAGGCCATTCTTAGTGAATGACCTTCGTCCTGCATACCAAGCCCTGAGAAAGCTGAACTCTAAGCCCTCTTCACAGGTGACAGCAGTTCGCTCAGTAAGTGTTCAGATCGTTTCAGATCCTGTTGCGGTGCGGGGACGTTGGGCTGAGTATTTTGAGCAGCTGTACCAGGTTGACCCACCAACAGTTAACTTGGATGCAGGTAGTGTTGAGATCCCGCTGCCGGATCCACCCATCAGTGAGGACCCTCCCTCCCTAACTGAAGTTAGGGGGGCGATTTCCAAGCTGAAGAGTGGTAAAGCAGCAGGTATCTGCGGCATACCAGCTGAACTGTTAAAGGCTGGTGGTGAACCTATGGCACGGGGGTTACATGCTGTCCTGGCTGCCATCTGGTGGTCCGGTACCGTTCCTCCTGACCTGTTGAGGGGTGTGGTCATCCCTCTCTGGAAGGGGAAGGGGGACCGTTGGGACTGCAGCAATCACCGAGGCATCACACTGCTCAGTATACCAGGCAAGGTTCTCGCCCACATCCTTCTGAGACGTATGAGAGACCATCTACTGAGGCACCAGAGACTGGAGCAATCCGGATTCACTCCTGGTAAGTCCACAATAGACCGTATCCTCGCGCTTCGAGTCATTGTAGAGCGCCGCCGTGAGTTCGGGCGTGGGCTGCTTGCAGCCTACATCGACCTCAAGAAGGCGTTCGATACGGTGCATTGGGAGTCACTTTGGGAGATCCTGAGACTGAGAGGAATTCCAACAAGGATTATTGGACTAATAGCAAGCCTGTATACTGGTACTGAAAGTGCTGTAAAGTGTGGTGGGGGCCTGTCGAGCTTCTTTCCTGTTAGTTCAGGAGTGAGGCAAGGCTGTGTCCTTGCGCCAACTCTTTTCAACACTTGCATGGACTGGATACTGGGCAGAGCTACTGTTCAAAGTCATTGTGGAGCAACACTGGGCAATATCAAGGTTACAGACCTTGACTTTGCTGATGATGTAGCCATTCTATCTGTCTTTGGAAACCCTAGTGGCATCTCTGGATGCATTTAGCAATGAAGCGAAACCCTTGGGTCTAGAGGTCTCCTGGACCAAGACCAAGGTCCAGGAATTTGGGGACTTGTTAGGAGAACCTGTTCAGTCGTCTTGAAGCCTTTTGTAATAGGTCTTTGCGCCGGATCATGGGGTACTGTTGGCGGGACCATGTGTCAAACCAACGGTTGCACCGCGAGATTGGCACAGGACCTGTTATCTGCACAATCCGTGATCGCCAACTCAGGCTATACAGCCACCTGGCTCGCTTTCCTCAGGATGATCCTGCCCATCAGGTCGTCTCTGTTCGAGACAACCCTGGGTGGAGGAGGCCTATGGGACGACCTAGGAAGTCGTAGCTTGGGCAGATTGACCAAACCTGCCGTGAAGAACTAGAGATGGGCCGAGTCCCTGCCTGGCGTCTAGCCATGAGGGATCCTCGTAGGTGGAAGCGAAGGGTGGATGCGGTTATGCGCCCCCGTCGGCGTCAGCCCCCTTGATGTTGATGATTGAAGAATTACATCAAAATCACCTCTCTCGAGCACGCTGGCGACACCCGTGTATCCCTATCCCGCGTTGTTAAGTAATCCTTTTGAAAAATCATTGATCCTCATCTTTATCGGGATCACCACCACACTTTAATAGCATGTAGGGCTTAGACATACTTCTGATAAAAAAAACTCAAATTTCTGTTCATAATTTTATGAGTTAATCTGAACAGAATCCGGATCATAAAAAAAAAAAAAAAAAAACAGAAAGATAGGGGGAGAGTAAGATAAAGAGATATAAAAATATGTACTTTTTGAGTTATCCTGCTAACCGTCCAGGATCTGGATCATGATCCAGATCACCAAAATTCAATGGCATCTAAGTTGGGCTGAGACACCTCTGGTAAAAATGTCGTTACTTTTTTTTGTTCATAACTATTTGAGTTCTGCTAAAAAACAAAACCTTCTTGACGGAGATAATCTCAGTAACAGTACTAACAACAACAACAACAATAATGATAATTATGATAATGATAATGATACAGCTGCTACTACTACCACTAAAAATATAATTATCACAAAAATAATAACAATAATGATAATGACCATGGAGATAGTGATGGTGGTAGTGACGACGATGATAACAATTAATGATGATGGTGTTGGTGGTGATGATGAGGTGGTGATGGCGATGGCGATATAATAATGATGGTGATGATGTGACGATGATGATGAAGATCGTGATGGTGATGATGAGGTGGCGGTGACGACAATGATAGCGATTGATGATGATGGTGGTGATGATGAGTTGGTGGTGATGGCGTTATGATGATGGTGATGGTGGAGGTAGTGGTGATGACAGCCGCAAAATAAACAAGTCTACAGCTATACAAGCTCCAAAAGACTTCTCAGTGGGTCTCTGCGTCAATCTCTGAACATTTCCTCTCCATCCTCTCCTCCAGCATTCCCGGTTGAGTCGTAGTGTTGGCCACCATGCTGCTCTCGACCGCTGTCAATCAATCTGGGTGCTCGGTCCAGTTCGAGGTCGACGGAAAGTTGGCGGAGCGTGAACAGGAATCGTGGGCTGAGCGGAATCATAGAAATCCACCTCTTTGGGGAATTGAAATTTTCTTCTCTTGCTTCATCCTCCACCAACCTATTATTCATTGTTTCAAAAGATTGCTGATATTTCACGAGAATGCAACAGAATTTTCTGTTTAGACGGCGGTCGTCAGGGACCAAAAGGCATTTTTGTAGAGACCTAAAAGGGGACATCATTTTCTTTCTTTACAGATCTAGGCAAAGCTTTGTGGTGGGGAAAGGAAGCAAGCTTGGATAAAGGATATTTCGGCGATATTATTAGAATTATGAAGTATAGCACTTAAGGAGAGCAGGGAGATCTAATGTGTATGAGGAATCTTTGGATTCCAACATTCCAAGGATTCGGGAACTGCAGGGGATGTAGGTAAAAACCAGGTATCTTTATGGTTTTATTGCCGAGTACATCACACATTTATGCTGAAGACTAAATCTTAGACATACAAGCAAAATAGTCGATAAAGGTACGCATGTGTACATAAATAAAGTATAGTGTTGAAACAAACAGATAATCATGTATGGATTCATCATTAATATCCATGTGTCCATTTTCCTTGTTTACACACAAAAGGAAAAAAATAATAAATAAACATTGCCATTGCACTATCAACATACAATCCCATTCCATTGCCACTCCTTTCCCATAAATCCTCGCATTCAAAATAAATCAAATGTTTGATTCCTTTTCCATGAACTCTCTCTCGTCATGAATTAAATGGTTGACTTCCGCCTTAGCCTGTTCCTTCCTTTTTTCCTTCAAAGGATGTCCCTCATAAATAACATCCTTAAATCAAAATAACGCACAGCAATTCATTAAAGAAAACAACATTCGACAATCTAACTATTCCTAGAGTCACTAACCCCTTCCTCATTGCCCTCCCACCTTTCTCTTCCTTTCATCTACCATCATCCTATAATCATTGTTCCGTCAAGGATTGCGAGGATGTACATAGAGACGTGGATGAGGTCGAGGTGCAAGTGGAAGGCCACGAGCAACTCATCCGGGGGAAGGGCGGATCTATGTTTCCATCCTTTGATGCGCTGCATATCGATCAGCAGGCAGAAGACGAAGAGGACGGCCCACAGGGTAATGTACTTCATGTTGATCATCGCGTTTGACCAAATGACTATCGGGATGAAGATCAGCTGGGGGACGGCCATTCTGAAGACGACGAAGATCGCCAGCATTGTGAAGTCGTATTTGACCTGTTGGGAGAGACAGATAAACAGATAGAATAAGGGAGAGAAAGAGAAGGGAAAGAGAGAAAGAGAGTTATTAATGAAAACTGTTTCTGAAAAAAGGAAGCATTATTCATGTAAAATGTGAATAAGTAAAGTACTAATATTAATTAATTTGTGGTAATATACTACATTGCCTTTACTGTCACTAGTAAAATTGCACAAGTAAAACATGAAAAACAATATTAGTATTATACAATGAAGTCAAAGGAGTCACCACCATAGCGAGAATAAACTCAATGTAAGGGGTTAGGTGTTGTGAGGTTCGCCCACTGTTAGCCATCAGATATGAATGTAAGAGGTTGGCCTTAGTGTTGGGGAATGAAAGGGGTCTTGGCATAGCGGTTTATTGAGGCATATGTAAAACCCCATCAGAGACCCGACACTTTGGGTGCCAAGTGTCTAAAGTGAAAACAAAGTGAACACCTGCGTCCGCTGAAGGAGGAAGGCAACTGCCGGGGTCATAGATGTGAAGTGGGAACCCTCCGCCTTTTTACGTAATCTTAACAAAAAACAATACAATTTTATGAAAACACCACAATGGCAGCTCAAAAATATGCGCTGACCCAATATATGTACTTTATGCTTCTTGTGCTCATCTGTATGTACTTAAAAAAACGTCCTGTCTTTATTTCCATGCAAAGGAGCATATTTAATAAGGTATTACCGGTCTTAGGATCCGTATGAGGCAAGCAGACAGAGAGGGAAGGGTTGATATGTCAAAGAGAGAGATAAAGAGGGGAAGGGGCAGAGAGGGGATAGAGAGGAGAGAATGTAAAAGAGAAAAAGAGAGACATGACAGAGAGAAAAAAAAAATACAGAGAGGGGGATGAGACGGAGGGAAAGCTATTTAGTTCCCTTCTCCCACTTCTTCCTAACCTCCCCTACCTTTCTTCTTTTCCCCATTATTCCCATCCTCTTCGCTCTCTTCTATCTAGCTCTCCACCTTTCCCTTCCCTCTATTTCCCTCCACCACCAGCTTCTCACCTAAAAAGAGAAAAGAGTCATACTTGGAATGTATCCCTCTTTCTTTCCGCCCACAAACATCCCTCCCTCCTTCCCTCTCCATCACTCCCTTCTTCCGTCCCTCCATTTCCCTCCACCACCACCTTACCCAGGAAGCCAAGACAGAGAGGCCCATCAACACCACCATGGTGAGCGCAATGGTCACGTCAAGGGCCTCCTTGCAATAGCTCATGTCCCCGAGCATGTAGGCCTCGCAGATGGCGACCACGAGCAGCACTATGTACTTATCCGGCGACTTCTTCCTCAGGTTGCCACTGTGGACGAGGGCGAGCATCATGGCGCACATCACGCCTAAGGAGAACCCGAATGTCCTTAAGTTGTTTTCGGCGTAG
>NC_091585.1:18305385-18320385 GCF_042767895.1 Penaeus vannamei
ATATATATATATATATATATATATATATATATATATATATATATATATATATCATCACCATTCTTCTTTTCATTATTATCATTATCATTATTATCATCATAATTATTACTGTTATCATCGTTATATTCATTACTATCATTATATTATTACTATCATTACCATTATTACTATCACTGATATTGGTATCGTTGTCATTGCAATTGTTATTGAGACTATGATCATTGTTTTTATGATAATGGTGATGATAGTGATGATAGATATTATAATCATCATTATTGTCATTGTCACTACCATTGTCTTTATTATTATTGTTGTTGTTGTTATTATTATTGTAATTATTATTACTATTGTTATCAGTATCATTATTATTGCTACTATTATCATTATTATTATTAATGTTTTTATTAATGTTACCGTCATTCTAGTTTTCATTATTGTTGTTATTATCATTATAATATCATTTTCATTATTGTTATTATTATAATCATTATCATAATCATCATTATCGTTGGTATTATTATCATTATTATTATTATCATTATCATTGTAATTATTATCATTGTTGTCAATATTATTATTGATAGTAGTATCATTTTTTATTATTATCATTATTATTGTCAACATTATTATGATTATGGTTATCATATTGTTATTGTCGTTGCTGTTGTTATTTATTGTTATTATTATTATTATCATTATTATTATTATTATTATTATTATTATTATTATTATTATTATTATTATTATTATTATTATTATTATTATTATTATTATCATTATTATCATTATTAGTATTGTTGCTGTTGCTGCTGTTCTTGTTATTATCATTATTATCATCATAGTTATTATCATTATTATTATTATCATCATCATCATTATTATGATTATCATCATCACTGTTATAATTATCATCATCATTGTTATGATTATCATTATTATTAATCATTATTTCATTTTCATCGTTATCATTTTTATCATTATCATTATTATTATTAGTAGCAGCAGTAGTAGTAGTAGTATCATTGTTAATATTATCATTGTCATCATCATCACTTTCATTTTTGTTATTATTATTATTAATAATATCATTATTATTATCATCATTATCATTTTTATCATTATTGATATTATTATTATTATTATTATCATTATCATTATTATTATTAATATTATTATTATTATTATTATTATTATTATTATTATTATTATTATTATTATTATTATTATTATGATTGTTATCAATATTATTATTACTGTTATTATCATTTTCATCATATACTGTAATCATTATTATTATCATTATTATTGTCATTATTATTAGTTATCATAATAATGATAATGATAATAATTATAATGCTTTTATTATCATTATTATTATTATCGTCATTATTAGCTATTGTAATAGTAATGATTCTAATTATTATTATTGTTATTATTATTATTATTATTATTATTATTATTATTATTATTATTATTATTATTATCATTATTATTATCATTACTATGATTATTATTGTTATTATTATTATTATTATTTTTTTTTTATTATTATTATTATTATTATTATTATTATCATTATTATTATCATTACTATGATTATTATTGTTATTATTATTATTATTATTATTATTATTATTATTATTATCATTACTATGATTATTATTGTTATTATTATTATTATCATTATTGTTGTTATTGTTACTATTATCATCATTATTATTGTTATTATTATTATTATCATTATTGCAATTCATCATCATATAATTATCATCATTATTGCAATTCATCATCATATAATTATCATTGTTATTGCTATAATTATTGTTATTATCATCATTATGATGATTATTATTATCATTATTATTATTACCATTATCATTATCATCATCATCATCATAATTATTGATATTCTCGTTATCATATTATTATCATCATCAACATCATAATTATTGATATTCTCATTATCATATTGTTATTATCATCGTAATTATTATCATTATTATTATTATCATATCATTATTGTTATCATCATCATCATCATCATTGTTATTATCATTATCATTAATATTATCATTAACATTAACTTTTACCATTTTCATTGCTGTTGTTATCATTACTGTTATTGATATTAAGTCGCTTACATTATTATATATCATTAGCATCACCTTTTTTATTATTTCATCTTTCTTAATTATTGTAAAGACATTCATTATACAGCAAAGAAAAGACAAAAGTTAACGATAGATAGGAGACAAATGAGAATATGTATAGATGATAAGAAATAAATGTCAATGACGAATATGGATATTTCGAAATATATAGCTGAACTTCATCAAGATAATTAAATAAATAGATAAGCTCGTAGTTCGCCTCGCCGCCGCCAGATGTCAGACCGACTTGTTTTGACTCGGAGAAAAATCAATAATTAATTCCATATTTCAGCGCCTCCTCATCACTCTTTCTTCCCATTTCCCTAGTGATTTTGTCAAGGTTGGTTATTTAAGAGCGTCTTATTTGATTTATTTCTTTGTGTGAGAGGAATTTAGAGAGAATGTTTCGGTTTGTGAGAGGCTGAAGACCGTCGAGGTTGGGGTCTTGTTCCTTACGTGTTATTCTTGGTTTAGGTTTTGTTATTACTGTTGCTTTTTTTATATTATTATTTTTTTTAGTGGTCGTGTTCTTTACGTGTTATTCTTGGTTTAGGTTTTGTTGTTACTGTTGTATATTTTATGAATTCTTTTTAGTGAAGTGTTCTTTACGTGTTATTCTTGATTTAGGTTTTATTACTGTTGCTTTTTTTATATTATTATTTTTTTGTGAAGTCGTGTTCTTTACGTGTTATTCTTGGTTTAGGTTTTGTTATTACTGTTGTTTATTTTATTATTTTTTAGTGAAGTCTTGTTCCTTACGTGTTATTCTTGGTTTAGGTTTTCTTATTACTGTTGCATTTTTTATATTATTATTTTTTTTAGTGAAGTCGTGTTCTTTACGTGTTATTCTTGGTTTAGGTTTTGTTATTACTGATGTTTTTTTTGTATTATTTTTTTTTTAGTGGTCGTGTTCTTTATGTGTTATTCTTGGTTTAGGTTTTGTTATTACTGTTGCTTTTTTACAATTTTTTTTTAGTGAATTTGTGTTCTTTACGTGTTATTCTTGGTTTAGGTTTTGTTATTACTGTTGCTTTTTTATATTATTTCTTTAGTGAAGTCGTGTTCTTTACGTGTTATTCCTGGTTTAGGTTTTGCTATTACTGTTATTTATTTTATGAATTCTTTTTAGTGGTGTTCCTTACGTGTTATTCTTGGTTTACGTTTTGTCATTACTGTTGTTTATTTTATTATTTTTTTTAGTGACCTCATGTTCTTTACACGTTATTCTTGGTTTACGTTTTGTTATTACTGTTGTTTATTTTATTATTTATTTTAGTGAAGTCGTTTTAATTAAGTATTATTTTTAGTTTAGGTTTTGTTATTACTGTTGTTTATTTTATTATTTATTTTAGTGAAGTGGTTTTCTTTACGTGTTATTCTTGGTTTAGGTTTTGTTATTACTGTTGTTTATTTTATTATTTTTTGTGAAGTCGTGTTCTTTACGTGTTATTCTTGGTTTAGGTTTTGTTATTACTGTTGTTTATTTTATTATTTTTTGTGAAGTTGTGTTCTTTACATGTTATTCTTGGTTTAGGTTTTGTAATTACTATAGTTTATTTATTTATTTATTTATTTTTTTTGAAGTCGTGTTCTTTACGTGTTATTCTTGGCTTATGTTTTGTAATTACTGTTGTTTATTTTATTATTTATTTAAGTGAAGTCGTGTTCTTTACGTGTTATTCTTGGTTTAGGTTTTGTTATTACTGTTGCTTTTTTATATTATTTCTTTAGTGAAGTCGTGTTCTTTATGTGTTATTCTTGGTTTAGGTTTTGTTATTACTATTGTTTATTTTATTATTTTTTTTAGTGAAGTTGTGTTCTTTACGTGTTATTCTTGGTTTAGGTTTTGTTATTACTGTTGTTTATTTTATTATTTTTTGTGAAGTCGTGTTCTTTACGTGTTATTCTTGGTTTAGGTTTTGTTATTACTGTTGTTTATTTTATTATTTTTTGTGAAGTTGTGTTCTTTACATGTTATTCTTGGTTTAGGTTTTGTAATTACTATAGTTTATTTATTTATTATTTTTTTTTTTGAAGTCGTGTTCTTTACGTGTTATTCTTGGCTTATGTTTTGTAATTACTGTTGTTTATTTTATTATTTATTTTAGTGAAGTCGTTTTCTTTACGTGTTATTCTTGGTTTAGGTTTTGTTATTACTGTTGTTTATTTTATTATTTTTTGTCAAGTCGTGTTCTTTACGTGTTATTCTTGGTTTAGGTTTTGTTATTACTGTTGTTTATTTTATTATTTTTTGTGAAGTCGTGTTCTTTACGTGTTATTCTTGGTTTAGGTTTTGTTATTACTGTTGTTTATTTTATTATTTTTTGTGAAGTTGTGTTCTTTACATGTTATTCTTGGTTTAGGTTTTGTAATTACTATAGTTTATTTATTTATTTATTTATTTTTTTTTGAAGTCGTGTTCTTTACGTGTTATTCTTGGCTTATGTTTTGTAATTACTGTTGTTTATTTTATTATTTTTTAGTGAAGTCGTATTCTTTACGTGTTATTCTTGGTTTAGGTTTTGTTGTTACTGTTGTTAATTTTTTTTTTTTTTTTTTTGTGAAGACGTGTTCTTTACGTGTTATTCTTGGTTTAGGTTTTGTTGTTACTGTTGTTTATTTTATTATTTTATTGTGAAGTCATGTTCTTTACGTGTTATTCTTGGTTTAGGTTTTGTTGTTACTGTTGTTTATTTTATTATTTTTTTGTGAAGTCGTGTTCTTTACGTGTTATTCTTGGTTTAGGTTTTGTTATTACAGTTGTTTATTTGATTATTTTTTAGTGAAGTCTTGTTCTTTACGTGTTATTCTTGGTTTAGGTTTTGCTATTACTGTTATTTATTTTATTATTTTTTTGTGGTCCTGTTCTATACGTGTTATTCTTGGTTTAGGTTTTGTTATTACTGATGTTTATTTTATGAATTCTTTTTAGTGAAGTGTTCTTTACGTGTTATTCTTGGATTAGGTTTTGTTAATACTGTTGTTTATTTGATTACTTTTTAAGAAGTCGTGTTCTTTATGTGTTAATCTTGGTTTAGTTTTTTCTTATTACTGTTATTTATTTATTTTTTAGAGAGAGACTTGTGATATATCTGGGTATCGTGATTTCATTAAGGTTTGATTTGAGAGAAAGAAAAGTTGGGAATATGAATGTCTATAAGTAAATTGTTTAAAAAAATTGACTAGCAGTTCTAAATTATGTTTGCCATTTTTCAGGAAAGTAAGATTTGTAAATTTGATCAAAACACAAATTTGCATAGTCCCCTGTTTTTTCACCCCTTTTAGTGAATCTAAACCTCAGACGCCATGGCTACTTTGGAGGACCGCATCCTCGGGGAGAAGCTAGAGTATTATTGCAGCAGTTCGGAAGACGAGAGCGAAGATGACAACGAGGAGGATGAGGAGTCTGGGTCGCAGACGGCAGTTAAGGATGCGAGTCTTGAGCCACCTCCGGAGACTGAGCTAAGGAGCTGGGAGGGATCATCCACTAATGTGAGTGGTTGGCATCTTTCTCTCTCCCCTTTTTCTGTCTCCTTTTTTTCCTCTCCAATTTCTGTCTCCTTTTTATCTCCCATTTCTTTCTCTTTTTTTTCTGTCTCCTTTTTCTCTTTCCTTTTCTCTCCATTTGTGCTTTCCCTCTTCTCTCTACAGCTTGTATCCCTCATCTCTCTCTCTCTCCCTCTCTCTCTCACACACACACACACACACACACACACACACACACACACCCACACACACACACACACACACACACACACACACACACACACACACACACAAGTACACACAGACACACACAAATACACACAGACACACACACAGACACACACCCACAGACACACACCCACACACCCACAGACACACACCCACACACCCACACACCCACAGACACACACTCACACACCCACAGACATACACAGACACACCCACCCACACACACACACACCCACAGACACACCCACCCACAGACACACACACACACAGACACAGGCACACACAAACACACGCAGACACACACAAACAGACACAGGCACACACACAGACACAGGCACACACAGACACAGGCACACACAGACACAGGCACAGACAGACACAGGCACACACAGACACACACACACACACACACACACAGACACACACACACACACACACACACACACACACACACACACACACACACACACACACCACACACACACACACACAAATACACACACACCCACAAATACACACACACACAAATACACACACACACAAATACACACACACACAAATACACACACACACAAATACACACACACACAAATACACTCACACACAAATATACACACACACAAATACACACAGACTCACACAAATACACACAGACACACACGCACGCACATTAAGACACACACACACTAACACACACACACAGACACACACCCACAGACACACACCCACAGACACACACCCACAGACACACACCCACAGACACACACCCACACACCCACAGACACACACACACACACACACACACACACACACACACACACACACACACACACACACACACACACACACACACACACACACACACACACAAAACCTTCTTAGCTCTTTTCCAGTACATGAATGTCTCCCCTCTGCAGTGTTTATCCTCTTCCCAGATACATATTAAGATCTGTTACTTGTTGAGCAATTAATGAACTCACAATGGGGCATCCGGGTCAGTTGGGTAAAAATCTTTTATTTGAATGATAGGGTACAGTCTCATCTCTTTTCAGACTGGGCCCAAAGGCGTGCTGAAAGACTGGCAGCGTTTCAAACAGCTGGAGACGGAAAAACGCAAAGAGCAAGAAAGAGAACGCCTTGAACTTGCAAAGAAGTTGGCTATGAGCTGCAGGTCACATGTAAGATTTTTTATTTTTTTTATGAATGCTCATTCTGATAGTGTTGGTGAATTCAAAATATTTAGTATTGAACTATATAGACCAGTGACTTTTTTTTTGGAGGGTGGGGGATCTAGTATTGTATTTTTTTTTTTTTTTTTTCCTTTTTTTTGTTGTTGTTGTTGTTGATTTATTTTCCCTTGGTTAAGTGTCAGTATTCAGTCATCTCAGTATTTATTCTTTGAATTTGATTTCCATCAATACATATTTATTGTTGACCTCACATCACATAAAAAATTAAAACCAACTAAAATGAGAATATGAGAATAAGTTACATGCTTCCTGTCAGCAATTTTTGAAAACTTTCGAGATTTTTTTCCAATTATGCATCATCTGCAACCCTTTGTCGAAGTAGATTTTGGGACTGCTGTTCATTTTACTCTAATTTTTAATAGTTAATTCCTAAAAGCAAGTGGTATGAATTGATCCTAATTTGAAATGTAACATATTAGCTAAATATTATCAATAGAAATGAAGAGAAATAATTTCTGGTGTTTTGATAAGGATATGTTCTTCTTTTGGCCTCCATCTAGACTGTATTTGATGAGGATTTGGCAAACAAAAGAACACAGGGTTAAGGTTTACAATAGGACCGCACTGGCTAGGAGAAAATTGAAGATCATAGCGTTGTAGGCGGTGAAAAACTACATTCATTGCTATCAAAATTGATTTGCAGAAGCGAACCTGTTCGCGTTAAATGACGAAAATGTGGCATGCAGAATGCCGTGCGGGGACTAAGTCCCCATGAGCCTCCAGTGACTAAGTCCAACTCCCTTCGCATCACAGCAAACCACTTAGCTACGCAGGAACTCAACATGAACTGTTTTAGCGCATGTAGCTCGTGACGTCACGACAAATTTCTTATAAGTGCACTGTAGTAAAATGTTTTTCTGTATTCTAATTTATATGAAAGTTTAATGAAAAACGCATTTATCATATGTTCATTCCTTAAATACACGATGTGATCGATTTTACCATATATGTACCATAGTTTCATTAGAAATACACGGTACATCCATACTTGCGCATCGCTGCCCTCTCCCGGCAAATTTGACAGTTCTGTTGTCACAGTTCTCGTTGTTTGTTCCAAAGGTGAAGGTTGTTTACGGCGCTACTTGCGTTTCTGATTTTTCCAAGTTTGCGGTGAAATTGATCTCACTGAAATTGTTACAATATCGGGGATAACACGAAACTCAGTGAAATACAATAATCGTGTTCCAGTTGTAGAATTTCATCTCTGGTTCATTACTTCCCAACCGCCATCCCCTCAACTTCAAGATAAACTCATTTTGCACTTCTAAATGTAGTCAGTGGCGATCTAGGGAAGGGAAGCTAGGTAATCAGGAGGGGGTCCAGGGGTGGAGCCCCTGGTAGGGAAATACGGCAATCGGGAGTGGGTCCAGGGGCAAAGCCCCCGGTAGGGAAATACAGTAATCGGGAGGGGGTCCGGGTTCTCTGCATTTTATTTACATTAGATAATATATGGGAATGAAGCTCACTAGCTTTTGACAGCTCCTGCCCAATTAAAAAATTTCCACAGATATATCTGTGTATTGTAACAAGAGGCAAACAGTTCAATCTGATTACTTCACCGCACTCATATGGCCCAAAATACAGACATTAGGCTTAGCGAGTCTTTTCCGTCACCCTGGCCTTCAGGCAAAATGCTCCTGATGGCAAGTTTACATCACTCAGCCCACAACCAGATTTTCCCATGGTGGCAGGGTCACACACCTGCCCCTCAAGCCAAATTTATTCATGATTTGATGGTCACGTCATCCAGGTAGATGAGGTTTAGAGAGCACAGTATATTGCTAGGGTTTAGTATAGAATTCATAAGGAAAAGTGGCAGATTGAATACTTTTGGGGATTATAATCCAAGAAAGAAGAAAAGAAAGAATTAGAAAAAATAATGATAATATGCATATCACTTGAAAATGTATTTGTCAGATATTGTTAATTTATACACAGAATAACAAAATTTTCAATAGGCACAAACAGAGAACAAGCAACATAAGACCCATTCTATCATCTCTGTGCAATTCCTCAACAGCTGGATGAAGAAAAAGACAAAGAAAAACAAAATGAGGAGGAGGAGGATGTGGACCGCCTGATTGACGAAGAGTTCCTGCGGCAGTACATCTCAAAGAGGATGGAGGAGATGATGGCCACAACTTCAACTAAGTAAGTGAATAAAATTGTTTATTCATTTGCTTGGAGTTTCAAGGTTGTTGTTAAACTTTTTGGCAAAGTCCAGATAAAGAAAACTTAATGTTTTATAAAAAAGCATATAAAATTCTTGTAAAAAATCTCATTTTCATTAGCCTAGAGAAACCTTTTTCTTCTTATTTTTTTTAAAGCAATTTTCTTCTTTCTTTCTTTCTTTCTTTTTAAGACCTTGTAAGTGTTTTCTTTCTTTCTTTCTTTTTCTAATAATCTAAGCAGTTCCTAATACTTTCACTGGTTGTCTAGGAAAATCTGTTCAAGTGGTTTCTAGTTCCCTTTGCTAATGTTGTAGGGAAAGCTAGTTAGTGGATTCAACTTACCTTTCCAAATCATATGGTGAAAAGGTTGTTTATGACTAACTGCTTTTAGAATATAATTTTTCTTGATGACAGAGGATCCAGTGATGAGAAATTTCCACAAAGAAAATTTAGTTGATAAGGATAGTGATAAGAAAAGGAAAGTACAGAAGTACAGTAAATGGTCATGACAGAAAATGATGCTTCATTAATTGCTTATAATAGTTTGATGTATTATGGTATGAATTAAGGACAATGATTTGAATTCTTTGAGGAATCCTATAGTGGATAATTTTTTTTTTTTTTTTCATAATTTAAAAGATCACATCTACCAGACTACTTTAAGGCTTGTAAATCCTTTTTAAACTCCTCTAACTGTCACACACATGAGAAAGATATGAGGTTTGACTGACAGGATGAGACGGAAGTGCTGTAACTAATTTCTTACAAGTTCTTACAAGAATTCATTTTTTGACCCAGTCATTCATCCACAGGGCCCAGTTTGGTACATTGATTGCGCTCGATAATGGAGACTCATTCCTCGATGCCATTGACAAAGAGGACAAGGAGGTCACAATAATTGTTCACATATATGAGGAAGTAAGTTGCTAAGTCTTTTTAATAGCTGTGTTTTAGTTCAGTTTTGTTTTAATCCTCACAAAGTGTCTCAAGAGATCTGTGTGGGGTTCTATGCACAGTTTGCCCTGGATGTAGTGAGTTTCTAGTAAACCTAATAACAGTTTTATTGTGTTTCTATCATGCAGCCTTAGCCTTTCTTGATAAAAAAATCTTGTGTTACTCCTCACAACAGGTTATTTAGGGTAACTCTTATGAATTACGTTTCTGAGTTCAATGTTACAAAGGCTTTATCTTGTTATACAACCTTAACTACACTTTATTAGGATGGTATTTACTTCATTTCCACAACCTAGTTTATAATCTAATTGTTAAATGTATTTTTATTATTTTTTGTTATTATTTTATCTTGCAGGAAGCTGCAGGATGTGAGGCCATGAATGGTTGTCTGGCTTGCTTGGCTCTGGAGTATCCACATGTCAAATTCTGCAGATTACATGCAACAGCAGCTGGTGTCAGCAGTCGTTTTGTAAGTTGTTTAACCAGTCCTGTTGCCTGTGTTTTCCTTGTCTTTACTTTAGAATATATTTTTGTTGTTGACTTGAGCTGATGTAGTATTTGTTACTGCATATGCACTCATGGAGATGATACTGAGTTTGAGCTTTTCTGGCTTTGGCATTCAGAGTTTGAATAATAAGAGAGAAAGAAAATGCAATTATTTTGTTCAATTTCCAGAAAGTGACAGGTCTACCAGCATTGCTGATCTACAAGAGTGGACAGATGGTGGGCAACTTTGTCCGCCTCACAGATGAATTTGGGGAAGACTTTTATGCAACAGATGTGGAGTCATTCCTTATAGAGTAAGTAGTAGAGGTAGTTTCTTTTTTGACAGTACAGATATTAAATTTCCTTTTTTTACTTGTGTGCTCTTAATCACTGTGTATATCAGTGTTGCTGTGTGTATCAAAATGTATATCAATGTGAATGGAGAATGCAGATATATCTGCACATAGAATCTGTATCTGTAGACATGTATGTGGTTAGTGTACATTTTCTACTTGTATAGAGAATATACATTTGTAAACATGTATGGAGATTCCACTTAGAGATCTCACCGTTAAACTGTTGCCCATCATCCCAAACAGAAATCAATCAGCCACTGTTTAACGACACAGCCATTATTCTCTCCCCCAACAGACATGGAATGCTCATCGACAAGACCCTGATCCCCCCAGGAGTCACCATCAAGGGACCCTCTATCATGAAGGAGGATGAAGACAGTGACTTCAGTCTGGAGGACTAACCCCCACAGCCTTTCCTAGAGGCGTATGGTTAAGTTCCTCCCTCACCTCGTCTCCTCCACTCTCGTCTTCCTCGCCGGTATATACCCTCGATGCCAGTCTCAGTCACAGCCATAGGAGGGTTCTCTGTCCTTGTACATTAGGATTTCTCAGTTTTTGCTTGACTTGGGTCACAATTAAAATTTGTGTTCTTGGTTATCATTTTTTATTTAGTTGCCGTCGTTTTATTTTGTGTTTGTGGAAGAAACGTTTAATTAAAGAATGACTGAAGACCCACAGTGTGAATATAAGTTTGTGTTAACAAAACTAAAGCAATTCATTTTATAAATCTTTATCTATATCTATGTGTCTATTGCTCATTCTAGCTAGCTATCTGTCTACCTATCCATCTATCTCTATCTGTCTGTTTATATAGATAGATAGATAGAGATAGATCAAAGGATATTAGTACTTTTTCTTTTACTTTCTCTTCTTCATGATCATCATCATGTCCATTTCATTATTCCAAGTTAGATTCCATGTGATTACTCAGAAACAATGGAAAGTGCTATTGTATTTTACCACTAACACCATTGCAAAGATCTCATGTGTGTGTGTGTGTGTCTGTGTGTGTATATATACATATATATATTATATATATATATATATATATATATATATATATATATATATATATATATATATATATATATATATTTATATATATATATATATATATATATATATATATATATATATATATATATATATATATATATATATATATATATAATGTATATATATACACACACTCTTTGAAGATATATGAGTAACTTCAATCTAATAGGTAAGGCTGTGTAACAAAAGTTTGTTGCTCCTGTTCAAACAATGTGAATTACCAAAATCTTTCAAAAGACTGTGCATAGTGTAAGGAAATTAGAGAGGCCACAGTGTATAATACTTTTTTTAATGGCATTTATTTGATAACAGACTGGGTGTGCTGTTGTTTCTGTGCATGGTCTGATTATATGCTTAAAATGTACCAGATTGCTCACTGTCTTACTTACGAAGACAGTTCCTGAATCTCTCATCTTGTGTCCTTACCTTTAAAAGTGACATCGCTGATAAGTCCTTACAATCAAGTTTTGGTTTTCCTCCTTTCCTTGATTTTTTTCCAGGACCTAATGTGCCACTTGTAAAAATCTTTTGACTAACAACTTGAAATTTATATAGTAATAATGTTCAACATAATGTGGTACAATAAACATATATAATGTATGTAAAACTGACAAGAAATATTTTGTAATGATATATGCAATACAAACTAAATGTTAACTTAGGAATATTCACTAGAATACCTTCTAATTTTGTGGAAACTTGAGTGCAGTATTATAGAAATGAGATATAGAGATATAGTTCTAAAATTACACAACTGCTAGGAATATTGTTAGAATACTTATTATTTTATCATCTGATGCATCCTTATTATTATTATTATTAATTATTATTTTTATTATTATTATTACTACTATTATTATGATGATGATGATGATCATTATTGTCAATATTAACCCAATAACTCCGAATGTCCATGGAGATCACATAGCCAGCTCCTAGGGAAATGCTTGTAGCTGCCTGGCCGATGCTCAGGTTTTATTTTCCGCTTCAGCCCATGCCATGTAATGCATTATGCTCTTTATTAGTTTTATGTACTTTCTCTATGACCATATTGTGAAATCTTTTAGTAATGTGATGTGCAATGTCAAAGTTGTTATTGACTGATGTATGTTATATGACTATACTATCTCTTCATGTGGTTTACACTTTGTAAAGGAAGTAATATGGTTTTGTGGGGTGATAGAGTTATATTTTTGTTGAATTTTTCATTCTTTTTATTGAACTACCTTGGAGATGATACCCAGGTCATGCTGGGAATATACTACCCAAAGTACTGACTGACCCACTTTTGTGTAGGGTATACATCTACAATAGCTCACATGCAGGCTATGTTCCGAAGGCCGGTAACTCATACCACCTTTGCTCTCTGCACTGTGATGGTGTTAACAACCGCCATGTCAAGAAAGTAGAACCAAACCTTCATTTCTCACTTGGTGGATTTGTTGCAGTCATACCTGACTGAGCCGAGACTGTAATTTTCAGGGTAGCTCCTTAGATGGGCACAGCCATAAATATGGCAGTGACATAGAAGCTGGTTAAAGGCTTGGATTTGCTATCCAGATTCAGAATGTGAACCCTAAGACATTTAGAGACTTCAAAGCTCTATTTTCTGCTCATGCCACTTGAACTTGGGTTGTCCAGGAATGTTCCATTCCCACACAAGCCTCAGTAGCAGTCACTCCTGTTATATTGGGGCACACAATTCAGCTCAGGAGTTATTACTGCTGTTCGCGTATTTGGCAGCAGGAGCTTAAGGAGCAACACCAGAAAGAAGTAAGATTTCGATCATTTAGAAGGTATCTAAAGGGAAGCAGAAAAAATTAACAGGATTAGGTCACCCTAACTTATAGAGATTTCTGACCAATTAGGTCACACCAAAAGGGCCTTTAAATCATGGCATGACCTGGAGGCATGACCATTCATACCATGGCATGAACTGTCTTGGCATATGGAGTTATAAGATTAATTATTAGGATTGTCATTGTTATTCTCATCATTCTTATTTTTCTCTTCATTATCATTAATCATATTATTATTGTTTTACTATTATTATTTGTTTTATAAATTAATTTTTCCATTTTATGTGATATCTCTGTATGAGGATTTTGTCTGATTTATACATTGATAGTACATAAAGTAGAGACTAGAAGTGACCCTGAGACTAAGAAAGTGGTTATAGTCTGGACTTCTAGAAATATTTGAGAGGACTGCATATGTTCTAACGAGTTTTTCATTTTATTACCATGATCATGTGACTGTTGCTAGAAATGTCTTGTTAATATTTACTTTCACCTTACAGGTCCAGATTTTATTAATTTATTTATTCATTTCACTACTTCCTTGGGAGAGCAGGAGTATAGAGAATGAAGGAGGGTGAACCTATAGTTGGATTAAAAGAAGAACTAATTGTGAATGAATTGTTTTATGCAAACAAGTTCACTTATTGTATTTGAAATAAATTTTGTAACATGAATGTTATTTAGCTCATTTAAGGTGCTTAATATTCAATGCAATTGTGGACTTTATGATAATTGAAACTAAGTAGAGGAATGAAAGACTCTGAAATATATAAGGCCAGATTTACAGCGATGGGGTCCCCATAGAATTATTCTTCCAATGTTCATTATTCTCAGACATGAGGAATGACTCGGAATCATATTAGTCGGCAATGAGTTTTTTATAAAAGGATTATGCAGCATATGATTATTTAGTTACATGATAGAGTATGTTATGAACGTATATGTTTGTGTAAGTGTACAAGGGTGATTATATTGATTTTTTTAAAGGACATACAGCATCTACAATCCATTTACTCTGTGTTGTGGGGACCAAGGTACCCCTGTCTGTAAGCTGGCCTTGGAAA
>NC_091585.1:18325385-18330385 GCF_042767895.1 Penaeus vannamei
TACGTCTACAACTGCTACTACTACAATTTCATCTACTGCAACAACAAAAGTTTCTTCTGCTGCTTCTACTTTTACTACTACTACTACTACTGTTACTACTTCTGCTACTACTGCTACTGCTAGCAACACTGCTACACTGCTTCTTGCTGCTGCTACTGCTACTATTTGCTGCTACTGCTGCTACTGCTTCTGCTTGCTGCTGCTGCTGCTGCTGCTGCTGCTGCTGCTGCTGCTGCTGCTACTGCTGCTGCTGCTGCTTCACTGCTGCTGCTGCTGCTGCTGCTGCTGCTGCTATTTCTTGCTGCTGCAGCAGCAGCTGCTGCTGCTGCTGCCTGGCTGCTGCTAGCAGCAGCAGCAGCTGCTGCTACTGCTGCTGCTGCTGCTGCTGCTGCTGCTGCTGCTGCTGCTGCTGCTGCTGCTGCTGCCTGCTGCTGCTGCCTTTGCTTGCTGCTGCTTGCTGCTGCTGCTGCTGCTGCTGCTGCTGCTGCTGCTGCTGCTGCTGCTGCTTCCACTGCTGCTGTTGGCGGCAACAACAACGATGTGGCGGCAGCAGCAACAGCAGCAGCAACGGCGGCGGCAGCAACAACAGCAGCTTAATAAACAACAGCAACAGCAAGCAACAACAATGCTGCTGTAGCAACAGGTTGATTAACAGCAGCAGCAGCAACAACAGTGCAATGACTGACAACAGCAACGGTACAACGACAACAGCAGCAGCAGCAGCAGCAGCAGCAGCAGCAACAACAGCAGCAGCAGCAACAGCAACAGCAACAGCAGCAGGCTGTGACGCTGGGTCTGCCAGCAACAATTTAAAGCAACGGCCAGTTTGAGCAGCAATAACAACAACGCTTAACAACAGCAACAGCCGCTTAGCAACGAACAGCTGACCTTAACCTTAACAGGTACCGCAACAACAGCAACTGTTGCTCAACAGCGAGCAGCAACAGCAACAGCAGCAACAGCAACAACAGCAACAGCAACAACAGCAGCAGCGCGAGCAAACAGCAACAGCTGTTGCTCAACGAACAGCGGCAGCAATTCCAAGCAGCAATTTTAGCCGGCTGACGACAACAGCAACAACAGCAACAGCAATTGCTGGTTGATTGATTGATTGATTACTGCTATGCTATTAACAACAACAACAGCAACAGCAGCAGTAACAACGTTACCGCGTTTATCGATGGCGTGATGTTCGCTGATCTTATGATCTGGTTGCTGTAACTGCTCATGCTGCTAACTGCTGCTGTTTGACAACAACAACGAACATGGTTGGCTGCTGCTGCTGGAGCACAACCAACAACGGCAACAACAACGAACAAAAACAACCAGCAACAACGAACAAAACAGCAACGGCAACGAACAAAAACAGCAGCAGCAGCAGCAGCAGCGACAGCAACGCTTGTCGTGACAGCAGCAGCAACAGCAGCAGCAGCAACCAGCAGCAGCAGCAACAACAGCAGCGAACGTGGCAACGGCGCAAACAACAGCCGCAGCAACAACAACAGCAACAACAGCGGTTTGTGACCAGCAACGGCTGTAGCAACAGCAACAGCGAACGGCGGCGGCAACAACGGTGCTGAGTTCTTAACAGCAGCAACGAACGACAGCAGCAGCAACAACGGCAGCAACAGCAACAACGCTGCAGCAGCAACAGCAGCGGCAACAACGTTGGCAATTTTGTCGTAACAGCAACAACGACCAAAACGCTGCTGCTGCTGCTGCTGCTGGCAACAGGCTGGCGGCGCTGCTGCTGCTGCTACTACATCTTCTATTACTACTACTTCTGCTACTACTACTACTTCTGCTACTACTGCCACTTCTGCTACTACTACTACTACTACTACTACCTCCACTACTACTACTACTTCTACTATTACTACGTGTACTACTTCTACTATTACTTTTACTACTACTACCACATCTTCTACTACTAATACTATACTACTTCTGCTTCTGCTACTACTACTACTACCACTACTACTACTTCTGCTACTACTACTACCACTACTTCTTCTGCTGCTTCTACTACTTCTTCTACTACTACTACTACTACTACTCCTTCTACTACTACTACTACTTCTACTACTATTACAACTACTACAATAACAACTGTTACTGCTTCTACTACTATTTCTATTACTACTTCTACTACTACTACTTTTACTACTACTACTTCTTCTACTACTACCACTTCTGTTACTATTACTACGTTTATTACCACTACTGCTACTACTACTACTACTACTACTACTTCTTCTACTACTACTTTGCTACTACTACTTCTGCTACAACTACTACTACTTTTACTACAACAACTACTGCTACTTCTACTACTACTACTTCTATTACTGCTATTAATACTACTTCCACTACTATTACAACTGCTACAACAACTGTTCTGTTGCTGCTTCTCCCCTTCTTCCCAACCATGTTTTCTTCCCCTTTCATTTCTCTTTCCTTTCCCATTTTCCTCTCCCTTTCTCCTTCCCCTCCCCCTCTACCTCTCCCTCTCCTTTCCCTCTCACCCCCCCCCCACCTCCTGCCACCTCTCCATCCCCCTCTTTTCCTCATTCCTTTTTTCTTTCCTCCCTTCCTTACCCATACCCTTCCCCTTTCCTTCCCTTCCACTCTTTTCCTTCCCTTCCCCTTTTCCCTTTCCTCCCCTCCCCCCTTCCCTTTTTCCCCCTTTCCTTCCCCCTTTCCCTCCCTTTCCTCCCCTCCCCCTTCCCTTTTCCCTTTCCTTTTTCTCCCTTTCCTCCCCTCCCCTTTCCCTTTTTCCCCCTTTCCTCTCCCTCCCCCTTCCCCTTTTCCCCCTTTCCTTTCCTCCCCCCTTTCCCTTTTCCCCCTTTCCTCTCCTCCCCATTCTTTTTCCCCCCTTTCCTCCCCTTCCTTTTCCCTTCACCTTTTCCCCCCCTTTCCTCCCCTCCCCCTTCCCTTTTCCCATTCCCTTTTCCCCCTTTCTCCCCCCCCCCTCTCGTACCGCCACGAGGAGCTTCCTATTGATGCTGAAGAAGGAGGAGGCGTGGCAGGTCGGGGGCCTCGCCAACGCCAGCGGGAGGAACGTGGCCAGGCGCTGCAGGCCTTCGTCGGGGAGGTCGTCCTTGGTCAGTCCTCCGAGGACGGCCACACAGGCGCCGCTCTGTTGGGGGAGGGGGGAGGGGGGGAGGTTTGTGTCTGGTTATGTGTTGGTCGTAATGGTAAGGTTAAAAGCGGGGAAGAAGGGACATTCGCGGATATATGAGAGGCAGAGAGAGAAAGGGAGAGGAAGACATAAGGAGAGGAGGAGTGTGAGAGACAGCCAAACAGAGAAAGACATACAGAGCGACCAAGGAAGAAAATACGACCCCCCAAACGAGGGAAATCAAGAAAACAGAAGTTAGAAATCAGAAGAATACCGGAAAGACGAAAACAGGAAAAAAACGAAATAGGAAGAATACAGATCACAAAAGCGACACACCGCATTCAAAACCAAAACAAACGTGACGTCACACACCCACCTCGTTTTCTACGGCCTGTGCGGCTTCGGTGACGGCGAGGAGAAGCACCAGGAAGAAAACGGCGTACATGATACCCACGCCGAGACCCCGGTAGGAGGTGTTCCTGAGGAGAGAGAGAAAGGGGGAAAGGGATAGGGCAGAAAGGAGAGAGGGAGGGGGGAGGAAGGAGGGTGGGTGAGGAGAGAGAGAGAGAGGGGAGGGAGAGGGTAGAGAGAGAGAGGGAGGGAGAGGGGGAGAGAAATAAGAGAGAGAGGGAGGGGAGAGAAATAGAGAGAGGGAGAGGAGAGAGATAGAGATAGGGAGAAGAGAGAGATAGAGATAGGGAGAGGAGAGAGATAGAGAGAGGGATAGGAGAGAGAGAGAGAGAGAGGGATAGGAGAGAGAGAGGGAGGGAGAGGGGAGAGAGAGAGAGAGAGCGAGAGAGAGAGACGGAGAGCGGAGGAAGGAGGATGGGAGGAGTGAGAGCGAGAGGGAGAGGAAGGAAGGTTGGGAGGAGAGAAAGAGAGAGGGGAAGTGGAGGAAGGAGGGAAGAGAGGAAGGAAGAGGGAAGGAGAGAAGTGAAGAGGAGAAGGGAGGGAGGAGAGAGGGAGAGAGGGTAAGGCGAGGAAGAAGGGAGGAGAGAGATGGAAAGGGGAAGAAAAGGGGGAGTAGAGAGTGAGAGGGAGGAAATGGGGTAGAGAGGGAGGAGAGGGGAAGAGAAGGAAGGAAAGAGGAGAGAGAGAGAGAGAGAAGGGGGAGAAAGGAGTGAAAAGAGAGAGAGAGAGAAATAGCAAAGGGAAAGGCATAAGAATGTTAAAAAGAAAAGAAAAACCGTTGCATGAGTTTATTGTTCATGTTTTGTTCTTGTTTTCAGAAATGGATTATTGTTATTATTATTGTTATTATATATATATATATATATATATATATATATATAAATATATATATATATATATAAAATATATATATATATATATATATATATATATATATATATATATATAAAATATATATATATATATATGATATATATTTTATATTTATATATATATATATATATATATATATATATATATATATATATATATATATATATATATATATATATATATATATATATTAGAGTTCATGCCGTCTGATGTATATTCGACACTTTTTTTTAAATTCATTTGTTTAGTCCATATTTTGTTTTCAGTTCTCTTTCGTGCTGTGTGTGTGTGTGTGTGTGTGTGTGTGTGTGTGTGTGTGTGTGTGTGTGTGTGTGTGTGTGTGTGTGTGTGTGTGTGTGTGTGTGTGTGTGTGTGTGTGTGTGTATAACTGTGTCTATGTGAAGTGTCTATGCGCGCATGTATTAGTGTTCCCTCATATACACACCCATGATACACCCGCATGTCTGTACGAGTGCTCCTCGTGGTGTTTGTTTGGTAACGTACGATACTCCCCCCCCCTCCTTTCCTGACCCCCACCCCCCACGCCTGAAACCCCCCGCCCCCCACTCAGAACGCCCTCGTTGAGCAGACTCCC
>NC_091585.1:18340385-18350385 GCF_042767895.1 Penaeus vannamei
GTTAGTTTACCGTATTTTTGCTGTTTTTTTTCGTTTCCCATAGGAAAGGTCATCCATGCAAATATTTCTTTTTTCTTTTTACTCCTTACTTTTCTTTTTTCTTTCTTTCTTTCTTTACCGGCATGTCTGTAGAGTGCTACTACCCTCTCCTTTTGTTTATATATTTATTTATTTATTATGTGTGTTAATATGTGATATTGCATCTTTTTATTCCTAACTTTTCGTCTTTCGAGGTATTTTGATAGTGCTATTACCCTCCTCTTATTTATTTATCATTAGTACACGATAGTGCTATTGCCCTCTTTTATTTATTTATCATTAGTACACGATAGTGCCATTACCCTCTTTTATTTATTTATTAGCACACGATAGTGCCATTGCCCGCCTTTTATTTATTTATCATTATTCCACCTATTAATACATATATATCTGCATTTCCCAGGCGGCGACCCAACAGGCACGGGGCGCGGGGGGGCCTCCATCTACGGCAAGCACTTCAACGACGAAATCCACGACGAACTCAAGCACACGGGGGCCGGCCTGCTGTCCATGGCCAACGCGGGGCCCAACACCAACGGGTCCCAGTTCTTCGTGACCCTCGCGCCGACGCAGTGGCTGGACGGCAAGCACACCATCTTTGGTGGGTTAGGTGGGGGGTTGAGAGGGAGGGATGGAGGCAGGGAGAGGGAGAAGGGGTTGGTTTTGGTATATATTGTTTGTGCATTTGTGTACTGCATGTGTATTTTTTTTTCTTTATTTATTATTATTATTTTTTGTGTGTGGGTAGGATATTGGGTAGGATTTAATTGTGTGTGTGTGTGTGTGTGTGTGTGTGTGTGTGTGTGTGTGTGTGTGTGTGTGTGTGTGTGTGTGTGTGTGTGTGTGTGTGTGTGTGCGTGTGTGTGTGTCCACTTATTTCTGTTTATTATGCGACCGTTGTTGTCTTTTTAATATCCTTGTATATATAAGTGTAAATGCATTTTTTTTTAAATGTCAGAAAGTAATATGAATTTATCCATATAATCAGGATGAAATTAGTAAATAGTAGTAATTAGAAATAGTGATCATCATCGTTATCACCACCATGACCATCATCATCAATCATCAATCATCATCATCATCAGTCATCAATCATCATCATCATCACCACTTGTAATAATGACCATAGTACTACCACTAATATCACCATGACCATCATCATCATCATCATCACTTGCAATAATGACCATAGTACTACCACTAATAGTAATTAAAATTTTATTACTTTTACCTCATCAGGTCGTGTATCCAGTGGAATGCAGGTGATAAAGAGAATGGGCTTGGTGGAGACAGATAATAATGACCGACCTGTAGATCCCGTCAAGATTAAGAGAGCATATGTCAAAATGCATTAAATGTATTGATCATTAAATAACACTTTTTACTCCTTTTACTCCATTTTTTTTCTTTTTCTTATTTGGTTTACAAAGTAGAAACAATTTGTAATAAATTATTATATATATGTTGTTTTTATTGTCCAACTTGTGTTTGTTGTATGTTAAGAATTGTGTTTGGGGATGATGAAAGAGAGATGAAGGGCAAAGTTCCTATATCACACGTTTTTCTCATTATCCCATTATCCCCCAGTATATGTAGGTATTCATACTTGCTCACACAGAAAAGAATAAGTAAATCAAAAATAAAAAAACAACCATACTGGTTCGCTGTTATTTACTCCCTCAATTTTTCTTCTCTTCTCTTTACTCTCATTTACTCTGACTCCCTCTAAGTAAGAGACACTTACTGTGTCTCTCTGTCTCTCTCTCTCATATTTTAGCGCCAGTCTACATTTCTCTGTATTTTCTTTGCTCTCCGTGAAATGAATTCTATATGAGCACTAGTTTGTAAGGTTAAAGTAGGTTTGAAAAATGAGTAGGTATCCCTTACAGTACTTTTATATGTAGCTTGAAAAACGATATTATGGCAAACTTTGCATAAGAATATTTTACTCATTGTAACAAGTAATTTTCAAGTATGTTTAATAACTGTCGCTGATAATGTTATTCACAAATAAATATTGTTATAAATTGTTATATTTTTTCTGGAATAATAGATTTTAGAGTTCCACTCCACATCCAGTGAGTAAAGTGGACCCCTTTACCCTTCTGCATTTCAACTTCAGTAGACATAAAGGAATGAGAAGAAAAAAAAAGCATCAAAATCGAGATGTGTTATTATTAATAATTAAGTTAAATCAAATAAATCAAAGAACTTTTTTACATTCAGTTTGCTACAACAGAAGAAACTCCTTGCATGCCATTCGGGAGACAACAGCATCCACAAGACTGCTAACTGTTAGTTCTGAGGGTGTCACCTTGTAAGTCTCTGTTACTTTGCTTTTGTTGGTCAGGGACGAAAGCTCTGCTACTGGTATTTCCTGCAATAAAGATTTACATTCAGTGACAATCTTTACATTCATATAATCTAACTGTTACTGAATTCATTACAAAGTATGAATTAGCATTAGTGACTATCACTCAGTCTTGCTTTAGCAAAGTGCTTCATAGAGAACAACATACTTTCATCACTGAAGTCTATAAAGAACAAATATTTTCCAGAAAGAGAAGAGAGAAGAAATAATGCTGCCTATTGCTACATTACTCACTTTTCCTTTAATTTGTCCCTGTAGTTGTTTTAACTTCTCTCCGGAGCCGTCATCCAAGACAACAGCCAGGATATGTTTGTCATCGTCCCCTAACCCGAAGTTCTTTAGGGATTCTGTAATCTGGAAACCACAGGTCATACAAAAAAATATATATATAAAATAAAAGCCATATTTGAAATCCTTTGTACTGTGGATGGCTGAGAGATCACTTTGATTGTATTATGAGGATTACAGATAAAAATAGTAATGGTACAAATACTGGAATTAGTCATAATGATATTAATAGTTAATAGTGACAATGAAAATAATAAAGAATGCTAATGATATTAACAATATTAATGAAACCAAAATAATGAGTGAAAATTATTTAATAGTCTTAAAATCCCCCCCTCCATAAAATGAAAATCTATTATGAAGTTTCAAAGCAAAATCACATCCTACATTTCATATTTGCTTTGTTATCTAATGGAAAGAACATACCTATTTTTTGTTTCATTATCATTTGTCACTTGGAAAAATCAATAAAAAAAAATACACAAGAAATTCTAAGTACTTACAGTTCTTGTGGGTGACAAGTTGTAAATAATCTCTGCAAAAACCGATCTTGTTGTCATCTTCTTGAGAGCCAAACACCGTACAGCCTTGTTAGCTGCAACAATGACTTGGAAAGAGTCAACAATCTGTGAATAATATATAACATTTTCACTTCATTCTTGTCTTTAATTGTTTCATATTACATATATGTCCTATTCAAATACTTTATTCAAGACTATCCTTCTGTGTACACAAGTAAATAAGTCAGTCAGTCAGTATCACATAGAAAATGAGTGCATGTACATGTGTGCTTGTGTGTGAATGTGAGTAGGAGTCTGTTTGTTGGCGTGTGCACTTGCATTTCTTGGTAAATAAATGAAAATCCGCCCACTTACCATTTCTGGCTTAATGAGACTTGCTTCAACCTGTCCCTTCATAATGAGTTGTCGCACTTCTGCTGCATTTTCAATTTCGTACAAAAGCACATGGCACTTCGTCTGTGCCTCATCTTCAAGGGTCACTGTGACACTCATGCTGAATCTGTAATATTTTCGTAAAAAGTTTACTTGATTTGTTTCAACAGGACAGAGAATTGCTAATGTATAATACTGAATAATTGCAGCAAAATATACAAAAGAATGAACTAATATGACACAAGTGTAGCACATCAGCCCACAAAACAATCACTTCAATTTCATAACGTCATAAAAAAAAGAAAAGACAAAAAGAAGTAATGGATGATGATAATGATGATGATGGTGATTTTAGTGGTGACAATGATAGTGATGGTGATGGTGATGATGATGATAGTGATGGTGATATATATATACATATACAAGTACATATATATATATATATATATATATATATATATATGTACATATACATACATATATATAATATATATATATATACATATATATATATATATATATATATATACATATATATATATATACATATATATATATATACGTATATATATATATGTATATATATATATATATATATATATATATATATATATATATATGTATATATATATATATATATATATATATATATATATATATATATATATATATATATATATATATATATACATATATATATATATATATATATATATATATATATATATATATATATATATATACATATATATATATATATATACATATATATATATATATATATATATATACATATATATATAATATAATATATATATATATATATATATACATATACATATATATATATAATATATATATATATATATATATATATATATATATATATATATATATATATATTTGTGTGTGTGTGTGTGTGTGTGTGTGTGTGTGTGTGTGTGTGTGTGTGTGTGTGTGTGTGTGTGTGTGTGTGTGTGTGTGTGTGTGTGTGTGTGTGTGTGTGTGTGTGTGTGTGTGTGTGTGTGTGTGTGTGTGTGTGTGTGTGTCTGTCTGTCTGTATTAGAGGTTCATCTGTCATTATTTATTCCTTTAAGCATAGGAAATGAATAAGCATTTTTCTTGTTTTTTGTGATTTGGTTTGTTTTTTAATATAGTACCCTGCATATACATTGGCAAGTAAGAAAAGCTGAATCTTTAGGAAATGTCTAACGAAACAAGCCAGGAGATGCTACCAGCCAAATAACCCAATCTGATCTCACTGAAATGAAAATGGGTTGTGATATTTTCAAGTCTCATAAGTTAGATTTTGATTTGTCAGTTCCAATTTTCATTTTATAAGAAAAGAACATATACTGCCCAGGTAAAATGAGATCAGATTAGGTTGTTTGACTGGTAGCATCTCCTGGGTTGTTTTGTTAAACATTTCCTAAAAATTCTGCTTTTCTTACTTGCCAATGTATATGCAGGGTATTATATTAAAAAACAAACCAAATCACAAAAAACAAGAAAAATCCATATTCATTTGCTATGCTTAAAGGAACCAATAATGACAGATGAACCTCCAATTTTGTGCTATAAAGTTAAAGCAGGAATTTTCTAGCTCAAATAGCAAAGTCAATAATAACACTGCTATATCATCAATATATTTCATAAAGTATTCCTTTAACTAGGCTGAGTTAGACTGGCTAGGCTACGATATGTTAGGATGTGCTTGTTAGGACATGTTGGACTAGGTTATGATATGTTTGAATATGCTGGGCAAGGCTGGATATGCTAGGCTTTTCACAATATGTTGGGATATGCTGGACTAGGCTACAGTATGTTAGGATATGCTGGGATGGGATATAATATGTTTGGATATGTTGGACTAGGCTACAGTATGTTAGAATATGCTGGGCTAGGCTACGATATGTTAGAATATGCTAGGCTTTTTTACAATATGTTAGGATATGCAAGGCTTTTTATGCTATGTTAGGATATGCTGGGCTGGTATATAATATGTTATGATATGTTGGCATATGCTGGGCTATGCTACGATATGTTGAAATGTACTGGGTTAGGCTAAGATAAGTTAGGATATGCTGGGCTAGGCTACATTATGTTAGGTTATGCTGGGCTAGGCTACAATATGTTAGGGTATGCTGGGTTAGGCTATGATATGTTAAGATATGCTAGGCTAGGCTTCTTTAGGTTAGATTAGGTTTAGTTATTCATTGGCAAGATTATGTTTTTTAAATCTAAATGGTAGGATTCGGCAAAGGCTAGCTTAAGTCAGGTTATTTGGTAAACACGTAAACTCTAGTTGGTTAGCTAACTTGCTATTAATTTATGCAAGAAGTCGCAAAGTAAAGAAAAACAAAAGACATAATATATAACCAATTATAAAGCTCATATAGGGTACTAATCTACATGAATAGAAAATTCAATGACATTTATGGATGTAGCTCAGCAATATCTATCTAAAACTTATTAACTTCCAACAGCAATTTGCATCATTTCTGTGAGAAAGGTAAACAATGAAGAAAAAACAATTGTATTTAACACTGCCTTCATTGCATTCTAGCACTGTGCTCCCTAGGAATATTTAACATGAAAAACTACAAAATACAACAGCTAAACATGAATCTTTTCGGGTTATTAATGAGTGCATTGTGAGGGAATTTCATGACATGAGCTAACTAGTCGGTGTATTTTTAAGACACTTACCTATCTATACCACAGAGTGTCACCTTCGAAAGCAAACCCAAGACCCAAAAGAAATTGATTAAAAAGTATGTCAAACAGAGAGATTAACCAATCTCAAAATAACAAGCGAGGGGTTTGTAGTCACGTGGTTTTGTTTACGTTGAGGGATTCATTCATTCCTGTCATTATTGATAGTAAGAAGTTCGCTTTTATTTATTTATCTTTATATGCATTCTGCTCTGACTATGATCTTATTATGTTGATGATTGTTTTCTTGACAGTGAGAATACAAATGCAAACGTGTCAGATCTTCAGTGACTGGAAAAATATACGTGTATTTTATCAGTGATACTAACACCACATTTCACATAAATATTTCAAGAATAGATATTCACAACCCTGTTCGTGAAAATGAATAATCAATGTGATAAAGGAAAGACAAGAAGAAAATCAAACTATAAAGAAAATAGAAAAGAAAAAAATAATAATCAGGAGAAAACATGGGAGAAAACTGAAAATGAAAGAAAAAGACAGGCTACAAAAATAATGAGGATAGGCGATAAGATAAAGAAAAAAAAATCGATACAACCAGCCCGCAGATTCCTAGCAACTTCACCAGGCAACAAAGGACAGCAAATGCAAGACAAGAAGAAGAAAATATAGAAGATACAAATAAAAATGTACAAACAGTAAAAGGAGAGGAAAACACTATAGAAACAGAACCAGCCGGTCAACATTGCATGCGAATCGCAAACCTTTGAATCCCCAGGCGCGATTAGCCATACGCCGTAAAGAATAATAACCATAATAATGATAAAGGAAATGGTTATGATTAAGGCAATATAAAAAATCTTATGGTACACGGAAGGCGCAGATGATAATATTTGTAAATATTGCTTGTATTTATCTATTTTCAATCTCTCTGGTGGTCAAAGTTCAACAACTATTTTTGTCGAATGACTACATTCAATCATCTTTTTTTTTCAAGATAAATGATAATCTCTCTATATATTTTTCTATTATTTTTTTCAGATAAACAGAAATAAATCCATCTTGCATTTCTACTGGACAGGTAGATAGATAAATGTATATCTATCAGATAGATAAACACATATGCATTTACTTCTGTGCATATATATGTTCATAGGTATGAGTATTCATTGAGTCGGGCCTCGTACAATTTCAACAACCCGGCCGCAAGACGTCAATCGCGTTCAAACTTGGCGCGCAGCGAGAAGCCGACCCGAGCAAAACAACAACAAGAATTCCAACCGTTCAACCCCGCTGGAGGACGGCTTGCGGCACCTCTGTGTCCCCGCTTGAGCTGTTCAACGCCCAAGTCAGACTCCATTCACCGGATCAGAAGTCCCGCAGCAAGTCGGACGTCTCTTGTTCATACAGAAATCCCCCCGGCAACCCTTGAGCAATCGCCATGGGAGGAGTAACGCAGCCTTCCTTCATATTTCCTCTCGTCACTGGCACTTTTACGGCTGTCACTTACGTGTTTTTCGTGGTGGTTTACACAGTGCAGCCAAAGCCCTTTATAGACGAGGCTTTTCACATCCCTCAGGCGCAGAAGTACTGTCAGGGAAACTTTGAAGAGGTATGTATGTTTGCATTGTTTGGTTTTCTTTGTGTAATATGTGTGTTATTTGATTTGTTATATTGTCCTATTTGCTTTTTGATTTGAGTAACTTCAGAATTCCAATGCAAGATAAATCATGAAGGTGCTGGTACTGATAGAGTTTGCTCACCCTCTACCACTCATATAAGTAATTAAGGACATGCTGCAGAAATCCTGCTTACCCCACAAACAGAGCAATTGTAAGGCAGAGTATGGGTAATTTTTTCTAATACTTCCTCTACTGATAATAATGGATCATGATTTAGGTACTGTTGGATTCCTCTCACTGTCAAGTTTACAAATACACAAAAAATATTCCCAGTAACCCTGCCAAACCCCCACATTCTTGGCCCCGATTACAGGGAGGGCATGAAAGCCACCAGAGAATTTGTTAAGTAAAATGTAGATAATGTTCACAGAATCAGTCACTATATTCTCTAATGCAGGGATCTACGACCACCCCATAGGGTGCTGCTGCCCCTCAAACCCTGCCCAGGAAAACAAAGAATCTTTCATGTATTCACAGCAGGAGAGAGCATACGATCACCATGTAGGAACTGTGATGCCAAGTCTGTCCGACATTTTCTTCTGCCATGATTATATAGAGGATTCTTTGTAATCCTGGGTGGGGATTGGGGTGTGACAGCCCCCATGGGGGCAATTTCCCTGGTGGCTTTCATGCTCCCCCTTGCTATTGAGGCTAAGAATGTGGAGATTGGGGGAGTTTCTGCACAATAAAGCCTACATATTTGTATTGTAGACAGTGAGAGGAATCCAGTGATACTGAAATCAGTTATCTTTTATTAGAAAAAATTACAAAAGGACCCAACCGACTAGGAAAAAATTGAAGATTGTTGTGTTGTAGGCAATGAAAAAATACATTCATTGCTATTAAAATTGATGTGCAGTATTGAACCTATTTGAGTTAAACAATGAAAATGTGGAGACTAAGTCCCCTTGTGCTTCCAGTGACAAAGTCCAGCCCTCCTTGCATCAAAGCAAACAACTTCGCTGAGTAGGAACCCAACATAAAATGTCTTGGCGCATATAGCTCGTGATGTCACGACCAATTTCTTAGAAGTACAGTGTAGTATAAAGTATTTCTGTATTCGGTGATTATTTCCAACATAACTGCACTTGTCGGAGATAAAGTCGCCAACTCCAGTCAACAATATTGGGGGATCCTGTTAGGAATCGGGTTTTAGAGGGAGAGGGGTAAGGACAATTTTGCTCACTGCAGGGATTTTAAAGGTGAAGAAAGACTAAAAATGAAAAACCCGAGACAAGATTTGGCCATAAAGATTTAACCCGTGCGTTGCGTGAACGAATGAACAGGCAAACCCAGCCTAGACGCGTAATCTATCACAAAGATCACCATAGGAACCAAAGAACTTCCTAACCCCTTCTGATCGTCGTATTTCCCTACCAGGGGCTCTGCCCTTGGACCACTTCCTGAGTGCCGTATTTCCCAACCAGGGGCTCGGCCACTGGTAGGGAAATACTTTTCCCTACCAGGGGCCTACTTTACTTTGTGATGAAATCGATCTCTCACTGAAATTGTTATGATATTGGGGATAGCACTAAACACAGTGAAATACAATAACTGTGTCCCAACTGTAGAATTTCTTCTGCATTGGCATATGGTAGACGGAAGGCAGTCTGGGGGCATAGCCCCCAGGTTAAAAAGGTTTTTGGTTCCTATGGGGATCCTTCTGGTAGTCTGTACTTTTGAGATGTAGTTCACTCTTTCGTTTGTTCACACAGCACCATTTCAAATCAGCTATGGCTGAATCATGTCTCAAATTTTTACATTTTTTTGTTATCATATGAAATACCATTTTTGGCTCAGATTTTCAGTTTCAATATTATTTTGCTTTTGCATTTCCATATATTTCAGTATGTCACTTGGTAACAATAACTAAATATGAAGGAGTTGTACTGCATTTGTGTGAGATTAACCCACTAGCGTGGGTATATTTTGAAGCCTAAAATAATTGTTTTTGGGCAGCTTTAAAATCGGCATGTGGGGCTGGCCCAGAATCTGCCAGTGCGTCGGCTGTGGCCTGCGACGGAATCAGGGTGCGATCTGTGATCCAG
>NC_091585.1:18355385-18357885 GCF_042767895.1 Penaeus vannamei
TTTTCATTATGTAAAAAAATCTTTAAAAATATTAGATTAATGTAGCACAGTTTAGTAACAGGAAGAACTCTCTTTCATGAACTGTTATTTGCTGAATCTCATTAAGGGAGCAAACTCTTAACGGCTTTTTCTCAACATTGACTTTTTTTATGTTGGTAATGAGTGGAAGGGTTTTGGACAGGGGAATGTAGGAAGCAGGATTACCATTCAGTAGATTTAGAACTGTTTGTAGGGGTAAACAGAAGAAGAGAAAGAAAAAAGAGAGGAAGGTTGGAGAAATATTCAAAAAAGAAATGAGGAGAGGGTTACAAAGGGGCGGGGGGGGGGTGAATGAGAATATAACGTAGGGGAAAAAAAGAGGAGGAGAGTCGAGACAAGAAATTGTAGAGGGTGAGGAAGGGGAAAAAACAAAGAAAATAAATGAGGGAGAAATAGAAAGTAAAGTGGGAGAAAGGAAAAATGAATGGGAGAGAAAGAAGGTGAGGAGGGGGAAAAAACAAAGAAAATAAATGAGGAGAAATAGAGACAGTAAGTGGGAGAAAGGAGAAAATAAATGAGGAGAAGGAAAGAAAACAAATAAAGGAGAAATAGAGACAATAAATGTGGGAGGAGGATGGAAAACAAATGTGAGGAAAGAAAGAAAATAAATGAGGAGAAGGATAAGAAAATAAATGAGGGAGAAGAAAATAAAATGGGGAAAGAAATAAATGAGGAGAAGGAAGAAAATAAATGTTGGTAGTAAAGAAAGAAATAAATGAGAAAGAAGGAAAGAAAATAAATGAGTGCAAGAAATGAAAATAAAGGAAGGAAGGAGCAAGAGAGGGTATATGCGGAAAAGAGAAAATAAATGGACGAGAAAGAAGTAAGAAAAGAATGGGGAATGTAAAAGAAGGCATGAACTTGAAAATAATGGCAAGTAATAGGAGAAAAGGAAGAGGAAATATAAGTGAAAGATAGGACGAACAAGGTGTATTATGGTGTCATGAGTGAAGAAAGTGAGAAGAGATGAGAGAAGAAGAGAGAGAGAGAGAGAGAGAGAGAGAGAGAGAGTTAGAGAGAGAGATGAGAGGAGATGGAGGAGAGAGAGGAAAGAGATATGAGAGAGGAGGATGGTGAGAGAGTAGAGGAGAATGAGAATAGATAGAAGAAGATGAGATGAGAATCAGATTGAGAGAGAGAAAAGAAAGAAAAAGAAAGAAGAAGATAATGTGAAGCTGGGTAAAATAGAAAGAGGGAGAGAAACCCAGAAAGAAAATGAGAATAAAAGGGAAATAAAGAAATTGACACTTGGGAAAAAAGAAGCAAAGAACACAGAATAAAACTGAAAGACAAGAAACAGACAAAGACGTTCAACGAAAAAAAACGTCTTTGTTCATTCTCAGTATTTATTTTTTCTTCGCAAGGTTGTAAAATTGGCCCGCAAATTACCTAGCCTGTTATTATCTTTTCATTTTACGTGTCAGTTAGATTAATGGCCACTGACTTCTTAGAGAGAAAAACTTCATGTCATTTAAAATAATGTGAAATAAATTTTTTCCTTCATATCTAATATCACAGAACGTTTGAAAATTATACTAATTTACTTGGAAAACGAAAAGGCAAAATAAATAACTAAATAGAATAAACAAAATCTTTGATACATCCGAAGGAAAATAATCTTATTCTGTAATATTATTGCAAAGAGGGACAGACATAGATACCACTGCGGTCGTGACAGGCGGATTCATGTGCATGCGTGATCGAGCGTTCGCGTGGAGACCTGCGTGCTGTTTGACACTAAGGCGTCCAGTCCCGTTCGTTATTCAGGAATGTTATTGTGAATGATGTTTACGTATTAGCTTAATTTCCTTATAACGTCTGTGGTTCGCCTCGTAATCTTTGATGTATCAGGGAGAGATCAGGAGAAAAATGACAATTTTATCAGGATTGCATAGACGCATCGATTCAATTCATGTATGTCATCAGATGAAATTTGTTCTCGGAAATTTATGATCGACCGTGCAATCATGCAGTCCTGATTTTCAAGACTGGCCAAACGATTTATGAATCTGCAAAGGAATAAGCATGATAACTTAAGAAAATTAATATGTGTTCAAATTTGGTGTCAGTTAGAACCAGTACAAAGATATAATTTATATTTCGCTGCTGTGAAATTACACACACTGTAGCGTTCTGAAACTGATAACTGTTGATATGTATTTAAGACCCAAGAAAATTCAAGAATTTCAGATATGGTATTGTTATCTTGTATTATTTACATTGATGGTGTTTATGATCCTGTAATTATTGCAATCTTATCAGAATTATCTGTTTCTGTGATTAATTCTTGTAATAATAGTGTTTGTGATTATCATTGCTGTTAGTATGGGATATAGTTATATTTATGATAATGTAGTTACATTATTATAAAATAAATCACTGTTCTCTGGCTCCCTATATAGTTTTTTTTTTTTTTTTTATGGATGAAGAAAGACAGACTTTGGTGTGAAGTCATGTCAGT
>NC_091585.1:18362885-18372885 GCF_042767895.1 Penaeus vannamei
ATGGATATTTGTTGTGACATATTGTCTGTTTATTCGCTTCTAAGTAAACAGAGGGAAGGGGTGGTTATGGAGGGTGTAGGGGGAGGAAGATGGAGGGGGATGAACAAGTTTTGAACATGTTCTGTGAAGTGTACATGCGCGAAACTGTGTCTGTGTGTTTATAGGTTTGTAGGTCTGTGGTACATAAGATATGTTCATCCTTTTGCTTAATTAATTATATAATTCGCCACTGTCTCTGTCTTCTCTCTCTCTCTCTCTCTCTTTCTCTCTCTCTCTCTCTTACATTAGATATGTTTATCCTTTTGCTTAATTAATGATAAAAATCGCCACTGTCTCTGTCTTCTCTCTCTCTCTCTCTTTCTCTCCCTCACTCATTCTCTCTGCCACACACACACACACACACACACACACACACACACACACACACACACACACACACACACACACACACACACACACACACACACACACACACACACACACACATCACCCACCTGGGCATCGTAGGGGTAGACGTCCTTGCCGGGAGCGCCTGCTGGGAGTAGGCTGTCCCCTGGTCGAAGGCGCTGCGCTCCATCGCCGGGGCTGCGCCTCCTTCGGTCCGCCCGGAGTACCTGGGTGTTGGTGCCGTTATTAGGGCGTATCGAGGAAGGGAGTGAAGGAGGGCTATCTGAGAGGGGCCCCCAATTCAGAGGGGTAGGCTGTGGAGAGGGGCCCCCAATTCAGAGGGGTAACCAGTAGATAGGAACCTCCGAATAGATCTCGGAATCCTTATTTTTTTCAAGTTAAAGAAAAATGAGGAAAGTCCCATCAAATTATTCATATGGGAATCAGAGTATAGCCCTTTGTATGGATCTTCCGCACTTTCCTGTTTCCTACACTACATATCCTCTTTCTAAAAAAGGGGGTAGTACTGCAGCAAAATTAATGCTTAAAAGGAGAGCTAAAATAAAAATAAAGGAAATAATGAAAAGTACACTTTCGAGCCAATGAGAGAGAGAGAGAGAGAGAGAGAGAGAGAGAGAGAGAGAGAGAGAGAGAGAGAGAGAGAGAGAGAGAGAGAGAGAGAGAGAGAGAGAGAGAGAGAGAGAGAGACAGAGAGAGAGAGAGACAGAGAGAGAGAGAGAGAGAGAGAGAGAGAGAGAGAGAGAGAGAGAGAGAGAGAGAGAGAGAGAGAGAGAGAGAGAGAGAGAGAGAGAGAGAGAGAGAGAAAGAGAAAGAGAGAGAGAGAGATAAAGAGAGAGATATAAAAAAACATATTCATTCTAAGAGCCTTTCCAATAACAAGAAAACTCATGACACACAGAAAAAATGTAACTGCACACAAACAAGCAAACAAATAAATGTAAAAAAAATGCAACTTACACATGGCTGCCAACTTACCTACGCCTACTATCTAAACTAAAAGAAAATACCAACCAATATAAAACATGAACCGAAAGTCACTCATAACTGGTACCAAACAACCAATCAAGCACATAAAACAAGAAATAAAAATTAATACTAACCAATATAAACCCGATTTTAGTAGATGATAATAACAACCATATAAACATACAAACAAATAAAACAACAACACCCAAACAAGCAAACCCATTATAAAACACAGAAACTGGGACAAGACAAATTATAGTGTCGATCGAACAACCAAAATGATACTAGAGGTCAAGCTGAAGCCAAAATCCAGAACCAGACACTCGGATATTAGTGCCAAGTGTTGAGAGCAGACGAGTGCCAACTAAAAAACTATCCGACCAACATCTAACCAAAAAGGAAGAATGAGGAAAAATAAAATCCAGGACAATGCACTCATACATTATTCCTAACCAACTGTGACGTATTTCAGCCTTTTCTCGGTGTGGTGGGGCGAGGTTGGCGAGGGAAAGTAGTTTCTCCCCCAAGATTATTATTATTTTTTAAATGAACTATTCTATTTTAAGCTACGGCCAGTGCCCCCCCCCACACACACACAAAATGACGCCCCTGCCAGCCAACCAAAGCACCCAACCGAGTTCCAGACACCTAACCAACCGAATAAGATAAGAACCCAAAACTACACCAACATACACAAAAAACAGGGCCAGTCACCACCCTTTAGTGCTAAGCGCCGTTAACTGATCACCAGTGAAAAGAGAGAGAGAAAAAAGACAACTAATACAATCCCCAAAAACGAGAGAAAAAAATAGCAACATAAACCAAAAAACGAGAAAACACAAAAACAAATTACCCCCCCCAAAAAAAAACAACAAAAAAACACACAACCAAAAGAGCGTGAGAAAAATAAAACAATCACAACCAAACATAACCCCCCGCCCTCTCTCAAGAAGAAGAAAAAGAGGAAGAAGAAGATAAAGAAAGAGAGAGAGAGAAAAAAAAAACAGTGCCATTCACTCACATATTAGTGCCAAGCGCCGTGACCCGATCCCCGGCGAGAGCCAAGGACCCGACGGGCAGTGCGGGGGCGTGGTGTCCCCCCGTCACGAACCTCTTCAGGCCCGTCACCTCCTCCTTGCCGTCGAAGAGGCGGACGCTGCCGGGGACCTCCGTGCCTGGGGGGGGGGGGGATGGGGATAGGGAGGAATGGGGATAGGGAAGCGGGAGGGGGGAGGTATAGGGATGGAGATAGGGAGGCGGGAGGGGAGGGAGAGGGTGAGAGGGAGGGAGAGAGAGATAAGGAGGGATGGGGATAGAGATAGGGAGGCGGGAGGGGAGGGAGAGGGTGAGAGGGAGGGAGAGGGGGAGAAGGAGGGATGGGGATGGGGATGGGGATAGGGAGGGGAAAGAGAGGGTGAGAGGAAGGGAGAGGGGGAGAAGGAAGGATGGGAATGGGGATGGGGAGGGGAAGGAGAGGGTGAGAGGGAGGGAGAGGGGGAGAAGGAGGGATGGGGATGGGGATAGGGAGGGGGAGCGGGGAAGAGGGAAAGATGGGAAGAGAGGAAAAAATAAGGAAAATCAGGTGCATTCGGCTCATAATGATGGTGATGATGATGATGATGATGATGATGATAATGATAATAATAATGATGGCGATGATAATGATGATGATAGCGATAACGATGGCATTAAAGATGATGTCAATGATGAGGTAAATATTTTGAATATCTGCAAGTAACGGATCACAACATTAGTGCCAATAGATTCCTCTCATTCCCTACTATCGGTATATTACACACCCAATACCAACAATCTTTGCCTCAGCAGTAAGGGAGTCTAAGAAAAACATCAGGGAAATTGCAAGGTAAAAGATGGAGAATATGCATTACACAGTGAAAATCACGGAGAACCTACTATTCCGTCCACTCAATAGATGGCACTGCACGCAATACACGCTTATTATTTGAAAGCTGCCATCTAGTATCAGAAATTGGTATTTTATATGCTAGGTTTTCTACGTTATTCTTCCTTCCTGTTTCCCTCGCCGCTTTTCCTGGCAAAACAACAAAACTTCCTTGAGTAAACGACAAAACTTTCCTGACTAAATAATGGATTTATCAACAGAGCAGCTGCGTATTCCGATAGTGTGTGCTATTGTTGTGTGTTTGGGAGTTCTAGTCCATTAAATCATACCGTGAACCGCGTTATCTCGCAGGTTAGTGTATTCTTTTCCTTGCCTTCATTTTGCTGGTTATACGTGGGAGATATGTCTTCCAGGGGCAAGGTTGTGGGGGGTTATATAAGGGGTTTCGGGACAATAATCTCTATATATTTAATACTTGGGGATGGTGGTGGTGATGATGATGGTGATGGTGTGGTGGTGGTGGTGATGATGGTGATGGTGTGGTGGTGGTGATGATTGATGATAATGATGATTGATGATGATCGATGATGATTGACGATAGTGATTGATGATGACTGACGATGATTATGGTTGATGATGATGATTAATGATGATGATGATGCTGGTGATTACGATGATAATGACGATTACGATGACGATGCTGATAATGAACATGACAGACAATAACAACATACAACAACAACAAACCCACTCCAAAAAAACAACAACAAAACATCGACCCTCCTCCCTCACCATACGGCACAGCCCCGTCGGTGTCGATGACGAAGCCTCCCGAAGGATTCTGCTGGTTCTCCTTCAGGAAGAGCGACACGCGGATGCGAAGGTCCTGAACGAATCCCAGGAGGGCGTGGCGGATGCTCGCTAGCTCGCCCATGTTCATGTTGCCGTAGGTCTGTTGCGGGCGTGGGGGAGGGAGGGAGAGAGGGAGGGAGGGAGAGGTGTTGTGGTAGGGAGGGGAGGGGGGAAGGTATGGGAGGTGTGCAGGGGGGGAGGGAAGGGAAGGAGGGAGGGAGAGGTGTTGGGGTAGGGAGGGGAGGGGGGAAGGAGGGGAGGTGTTGGGGTAGGGAGGGAAGGGAAGGAGGGAGGGAGAGGTGTTGGGGTAGGGAGGGTAGGTGTTGGGGGTGAGGAGGGGGGAGAGGTGTGGGAGTAAGGAGGGAAGGGGTGGTGTTAGGGGTGGGAAGGGAGGTAGGGAGGGAGGGAGGGATAGGTGTTGGGGTAGGGAGGGAGGGACGGGTGTTGGAGTAGGGAGTGGAATAAGGAGTAGGGGAGGTGTTGGGGGTGGGAAGGGAGGTAGGGAGGGGAGGGAAGGAGAGATGTTGGGGGAAAGGGGAGGTAGGGGGAGAGGAGGGTGGGTTTAGGGGTAGAGAGAGGGGGTGGTTAAGGGGTTAGGGGCGGGGAGGAGGGGGGGGGGGTGCGAGAGAAGGAAAAAGCAAAGGGGAAGAAATTAGGTACACTGTTACTTCTATTGTCATTATTATCATTATATATATATATATATATATATATATATATATATATATATATATATATCTTTATGATAATTTTCTTTAATATAGCTATTTGCAGTATCATTAGTACTGCCATCATAATCATAATCGTTATCATTATAATTATCATTATCACTATAGCAATTATCAGTGCTATTAATTTCATCATCATTACCATTCTTATCATTACTATCGGTTATTCTAATTATCACCATTATTATTGTCATTATTACTATCTATTCTCACCATCAGTACCACCACTCTTAGGCCATACCTTTAAGCAGCTACCCCCCTCTCCCCAAACCCCCTATATTTCCCCCTAAAACCAAGCTCCCCCCCTCCCGAAAATCCCCCCCCCCCCCAAAAAAAAAGAAAATCCCCCCCCCCCCCCAAAAAAAAAAGAAAATCCCCCCCCGCCCCTAGGCTCCCCAAGTCCCGCCCACTCAAGCTAAGCCACACCCCCAAATACCCCCCCCCCCCACCAACCCAAGGCCCCTTAAGTCCCGCTCCGCAAGCTAATCCACACCCCCAAAGAACCCCCCACCCCACCCCACACATACACAAACCCAAGGCTCCCCAAGTCCCGCCCCCAAAGCTAAGCCACACCCCCAAATACCCCCACAACTCCCCTTCCCCAGACCCCCACAAAACCAAATCTTCCCCACCCCACACAAATCCCCCCAAGAGTTTCCCTAGACCTTCCTCCCGAACAAATCCAACCCCTCCCCCACCCCACACAAATCCCCCCCAGAGTCCCCCCCCCGCACCCTCCCCCCGAACAAATCCATCCCCTCCCCCACCCCACACAAATCCCCCAAGAGTTTCCCTAGACCCCCCCTCCCCCTCCCCCCGAACAAATCCCCCCCAGAGTTTCCCCCCCGCACCCCTCCCCCCTACCACCACCCACCTGCGTGAAGAGGAGGAGCGTCCCCTCCACCTGGGCGAGGACGGGCGTGGCGGTGGCGAATCCCCTGAGGGCGTCCAGGTGGTTGAGGGTGAGGAGGAGCAGGTCCCGAGGATGGGGGGCGAGGAGGACCTGGTGCTTCATCGCCATCACCATCAGGTCGTAGAGCTGTTTGGGGGGAGAAAGGGAGGGAGGTAAAGGAGGTGTTGGGGGAGAAAGGGAGGGAGATAAAGGAGGTGTTGGGGGAGAAAGGGAGGGAGATAAAGGAGGTGAGGGAAGAGGAGAGAAAGAGGGGATGAGAAATTTAAGGGAGATGATGGAAGTGTTGGGGGAGAAAGGGAGGGAGATAAAGGAGGTGTTGGGGGAGAAAGGGAGGGAGATGAAGGTGGTGTTAGGGGAGAAAGGGAGGGAGATAAAGGAGGTGTTGGGGGAGAAAGGGAGGGAGATAAAGGAGGTGTTGGGGGAGAAAGGGAGGGAGATAAAGGAGGTGTTGGGGGAGAAAGGGAGGGAGATAAAGGAGGTGTTGGGGGAGAAAGGGAGGGAGATAAAGGTGTTGGGGGAGAAAGGGAGGGAGATAAAGGAGGTGTTGGGGGAGAAAGGGAGGGAGATAAAGGAGGTGAGGGAAGAGGAGAGAAAGAGGGGAGGAAGAAATTGAGGGAGATGATGGAAGTGTTGGGGGAGAAAGGGAGGGAGATGACGGAGGTGTTGGGGGAGAAAGGGAGGGAGATAAAGGTGTTGGGGGAGAAAGGGAGGGAGATAAAGGAGGTGTTGGGGGAGAAAGGGAGGGAGATAAAGGAGGTGTTGGGGGAGAAAGGGAGGGAGATAAAGGAGGTGAGGGAAGAGGAGAGAAAGAGGGGAGGAGAAAATTGAGGGAGAAAGTGGGGAGGAAGGAGAGAGGTGAGGCAGGAGGGAAGGAGGAAAGTGAGTGAGAACGAGGGAAGGAGAGGTGAGGGAGGAGGAAAGTGAGGAAGAGGAAGAGAAGGGAGATGGAGGAAAGAGGGTGAGGGAGAAGGGAAGGAGATGAGATAGGTGAGGGAAAAGGGAAGGAGGCGAGGGAGTAGGAAGGAAAGGAAAAGAAGGAAAATTGAAGGAAGGTAGGATGAAAAATGGAGGGAGGAGGCGGAGGTAGAAGAAAGAGCCGACAGGGAGAAGAATGGGAAAAGAGAAGGGAGATGGAAGGAGGGCAAAGCGAAGGGAAGAGGGAGGGAAGTCAGTGTTGTAGGGAGGGTAAAGGAAGAGAAAGGAAGGCGGGGGATTGAGAGAGAGAGCGAGAGCGAGAGCGAGATAGAGATAGAGATAGAGATAGAGATAGAGAGAGAGAGAGAGAGAGAGAGAGAGAGAGAGAGAGAGAGAGAGAGAGAGAGAGAGAGAGAGTGAGAGAGAGAAAGAAAGAGAGGGGGGGATGGGTATGGGGGAAAAAGGAGAGATAGGAAGGGAGAAGGAATAAGGGAAGAAGTGGAAGAAGAGGCGAGAGCGGGAAAGGGAGAGGGAGAGAAAGAGAGGAGAGAGAGAGGAGCGAACATAGAAGGAGATGGAGAAGAAGGGAGAAGAGAGGGGATGACGGAAGTAAGGGAGAGAGAAGAAAACTCTTTTAGTAAATTCATATCCAAAGTATTTTATCCACATTAATTTTTTGAAGCTTCACACTCACACTCGCACAAAACCTCACGCATTCTAGAACATTCTAGACGCACACGCAAACCCACATTCAGATTCACGCAAACACGTACACACTACTGGGTGTTAGAATTTAAGATATGAAAAAAACAACAACAACATAGTAATGATAAAAGTAAAAATAAGACATAATCCACACACACACACACACACACACACACACACACACACACACACACACACACACACACACACACACACACACACACACACACACACACACACACACACCCACACACACCCACACCCACACCCAAACCCAAACCCACACCCAAACCCACCTTCCCCTCACCCACCCTTCACCCACCTCACCCACTCTTCACCCAAACCCACCTTCCCCTCACCCTTCACCCACCCTTCACCCACCTCACCCACCTCACCCACCCTTCACCCACCTTATCCATACTGGGCGTGTTGAGCCGCATGATCGACGCATGGGCCAGGCGATCGAAGACCTCACGAAGGGCGGCCCTCGAGTACAGCTCCTGCGGCTTGAAGAGCTCATCCACGAAGCGCCGGTTTAGCATGATGCCGATGATGTCGTTGCGAACTGAGGGAGAGAGAGAGGGAGAGGGAAGGGTATGGTGAATGAGGGAGAGGAGGGAGATGGTGAATGAGGGAGAGAGAGAGGGAGAGGGAAGGGTATGGTGAATGAGGGAGAGGAGGGAGATGGTGAATGAGGGAGAGGAGGGAGATGGTGAATGAGGGAGAGGAGGGAGATGGTGAATGAGGGAGAGGAGGGAGATGGTGAATGAGGGAGGGATAGGGTTGGGGGAGATGGTGAATGAGGGAGAGGAGGGAGATGGTGAATGAGGGAGAGGAGGGAGATGGTGAATGAGGGAGGGATAGGGTTGGGGGAGATGGTGAATGAGGGAGAGGAGGGAGATGGTGAATGAGGGAGGGATAGGGTTGGGGGAGATGGTGAATGAGGGAGGGATAGGGTGGGGGAGATGGTGAATCAGGGAGAGAGGGAGATGGTGAATGAGGGAGGGATAGGGTTGGGGGAGATGGTGAATAAGGGAGGGATAGGGTGGGGGAGATGGTGAATCAGGGAGGGATAGGGTTGGGGGAGATGGTGAATAAGGGAGGGATAGGGTGGGGGGAGATGGTGAATGAGGGAGAGAGGGAGGGAGAGGGATAGAGGCAGATGGTGAATGAGGGAGAGAGGGAGGGGGAGGGAGAGGAGGGAGGGGGAGGGATAGAGGGGGAGAGAAGGAGATGGTGAATGAGGGAGAGGAGGGAGGGAGAAGGGGGATAGGGTGGGAGGGAAGGAGATGGTAAATGAGGGAGGGAGGGAGAGAGAAGGAGATGGTGAATGAGAAAGAGAGGGAGGGAGAGGGATAGAGGGAGATGGTGAATGAGGGAGAGAGGAAGAGAGAAGGATATGGTGAATGAGGAAGAGAGATAGAGGGATATGGTGAATGAGGGAGAGGGGGATAGGGTGGGAGAAAGATAGAGGGAGGGAGGGAGGGAGGGAGGGAGGGAGGGGAAGTGGGAAGTGGAGGGGGGAGAGAGATAGAGGGGGAGGGGAGGTGGGAGGGGGAGGGAGGGAGGGAGGGAGATGGTGAATGAGGGTGGGAGGGTGGGAGGGAGATGATGTATGAGAGAGGGAGGGAGGGAGAGGGGATAGGGGGAGGGAGATAGATAGGGAGATGGTAAATGAGGGAGGGAGAAAGGGAGGGAGGGAGAGGGGATAGGGGGAGGGAGATAGAGAGGGAGATGGTAAATGAGGGAGGGAAGAAGGGAGGGAGATGGTGAATATGGGAGGGAAGGAGGGAGGGGAGGTGGGAGGTGGAGCGGGGAGAGGCATAGAAGGGGAGGAGGGAGGGAGAAGGAGTGGGAGATGGTGAATGAGGGTGAGAGGGAGGAAGGGAGATGGTGAATGAGGGTGAGAGGGAGGGAGGGAGATGGTGAATGAGGGTGAGAAGGAGGGAGGGAAATGGTGAAAAGGAGGAAGCGGAGGGAGAAGACGAGGAAGAAGAAGAACAAGCGGAGGGAGAAGACGAGGAAGAAGAAGAACAAGCGGAGGAGGAGGAAGAAGAAGAGGAAGAGGAGGAGAAAATATTCAAGGAAAAGAAATGAGGGAGAGGGTTAACAAAGGGGCGGGGGGGGGGGGGTGAATGAGAATATAACGTAGGGGAAAAACAAAGAGGAGGAGAGTCGAGACAAGAAATTGTAGAGGGTGAGGAAGGGGAAAAAACAAAGAAAATAAATGAGGGAGAAATAGAGAAAGTAAAGTGGGAGAAAGGGAGAAAATGAATGAGGGAGAGAAAGGAAGGTGAGGAGGGGGAAAAAACAAAGAAAATAAATGAGGAGAAATAGAAACAGTAAAGTGGGAGAAAGGGAGAAAATAAATGAGTAAGAAGCAAAGAAAACAAATAAAGGAGAAATAGAGAAAATAAATGTGGGAGAAGGATGGAAAACAAATGTGAAAGAAAGAAAGAAAATAAATGAGGAAGAAGGAAAGAAAATAAATGAGGGAGAAGAAAATAAATAAAAGGGTGAAAGAAAATAAATGAGGGAGAAGGAAAGAAAATAAATGAGGGAGAAGGAAAGAAAATAAAGGAGAAGGAAGGAAAGAAAATAAATGAGGGAGAAGGAAAGAAAATAAAGGAGAAGGAAGGAGCAAGAAGA
>NC_091585.1:18377885-18385385 GCF_042767895.1 Penaeus vannamei
CCAAGATGGTAAGAAAACACTAAGATAAACGACCAAAGGGCAGTTCTCCGCTTGGGAAGAATAACAAAATTATAATTTAAAAGGAACGATGTAGAACACTGAAGTTACCCTATCATAGAAGGACCTGAAAATATATATACATAGCACACAAACAGGACTAATTTATCTAAGCACACATATCCACACACAGACGTACACAGACGCACGCATACACACACACACACACACACACACACACACACACACACACACACGCACACACACACACACACACACACACACACACACACACACACGCACACACGCACACACGTACACACACACACACACACACACACACACACACACACACACACACACACACACACACACACACACACACGTCTACACACACACATACGTCTACACATACACAAACACACACACAAAAAAAAAAAACTTCCTCCTCCTTGACTTCCACCAACATAAGACAGAAAAAAATACGTTTTCCAGTGACTCGGAATAGGTCTTCAAACGTCGGCTTTGACACGAACTTGAAGTGAAGAATAAACTAGGTGTAAAAAGCATAGACGAAGGTCAATGATAGGATTTTGTGTTTCGTCCTTTTCACTCGCGTAATGCAGTTTTTTTTTTAGACATTATCTTTAATATGAATAAGGATAACATTATGAAAACAGGAGAGTATCTGTGACGATGGTAAAAAGATTGAGGGTTAAGAATAAGAATGAGTAAGAGCAATAGTGGTATTAATAAAGAAATATAAATCATGTAATGATGATACCAGTAAGGATAGTGATAATTTTTTTATATAATAGAAATGGTAGTAATAAGAATGATAAGATAGTAATAATCGATGGTCATAATGATAAAAATGGTACTGATATTGATGATTATTATAACAACTACAAAAGCTAATGGTAACAATGACAGTGATAACGATAATAACTAATTACACAGTAATGATAACACCAATATTGAGTCAGTGGTTATAATAATAATACTGATAATAATTTCAAACCACTACTAGTTTTCCTGATAACGATAATGATAATAATCCTAAATATAACGACAATCGTATGATAAAAACGAAAGAAAAATAAAAGTAATAATAACAATAATCTTTAGTTTGTTTGTAAATGAGATAACAATAATGATATTAATAACAGTGACGGAGATGATAACGTTGATGATGACAATAAGGATGATTATGATAATGCTAAGATAATAAAATCGGAATTGATAAGAATCACAATCTCTATAACACTACTAATAATGATAATAGTAATAATAATGATATTAATCGTGATGATAGTAAATAAAAAACATTAACAATGATGATAATACAAGAGAACAATAATAACGATAAGAAAATTGATAATGGTTAGAGAGAGAGAGAGAGAGAGAGAGAGAGAGAGAGAGAGAGAGAAAGAGAAAGAGAAAGAGAAAGAGAAAGAGAGAGAGAGAGAGAGAGAGAGAGAGAGAGAGAGAGAGAGAGAGAGAGAGAGAGAGAGAGAGAGAGAGAGAGAGAGAGAGAGGTGATACAGAGAGAGAGAGAGGTGATACAGAGTGAGGGAGAGACAAAAGCGAAACAATGGAAATGTAGAAACAGATGTATTTCTTATCGCAAGTAAAAAAAAAAAAAAAAAAAAAAATGGTAATAGTAATAATAAAAAGCCTAATAATAATAATAATAATAATAATAATAGTAATAATAAAAATCTCTCTGAACAAATGGAAGGAATAGAACTTAAATTCATCCTCAAGAAAGCAAGTGTTCGAAAGAAAACCATATTGATTTTCCGATGATAGGTGTCAGTGAAATTGTAAGTAAATATACAGAATTCATGACTTCACATTCCTGGTAGCAACATGGAGGTTGATTAATAGACTGAAATATCTATTCTCGTTGGCAATTGTGAACATTTGTGAGCTGAAATAAAAAGTAAATTACAAATTAACATATCAATTTTGGATAAAAGAAATCTTGTAGATCTGTGGAAAGTTCTTTGTTTGGACTTCATTTATTTCCCAAAATTACTTCTTAAAAAAATGCATTAGCAGTCTGTTGCCATGGGCAGTTATGTATGTAATCTATGCAGGAATTTAACTTTTTCGCCTAAAGGAAAGATAACAAGGGATCTGTAATTTAGCTGACCCAACAATTATTTCACAATAAAAATAACGGTAACAACCACAATAAATATTTTACCTTTAACTTCACTAGATCACAGCATGACAAGTTGGAGCAATCTCTTTCAAGTCTAGAATTCAACTGCGTTCCGTCGCAAACACAACCTAATTTCAAAATATTTTGGTATAAAAATATTAGGTGAACCAACGAATGATTCCAAATAAAAAATCATACAAGTTTTATAGTAACATATATGGTATTTATTTAAGAATACGGGAATGGTGTTTGTTTGGTAATGATAAAGTAGTTTTCTGCCAAAATCATTCGCAAGCTAGTGCGTATCCATGGTAACATCACCTCGGTTTGTTTACATTCAGATTCAACCGCACGTGAGGGAAGGCCGTGGGAAGGCCGTGCGTTACGCTATACACGATTTTGTTCCTTTCATTGGTGGTTTATAAGATCTTTTATTTGTGATTGTACTCCTTAGAGAAGTTGAACTCATATTTAAGTGGAAAAAGTTGATGCAGAGTTGAATTTAGAAGCAGAGTGCAGTTTCCTTACTGATATTCACAATGGTTAGATGCAAACGAAGGTAAGATTCTTTTTTGTCGTTTTTTCCTATTCATTGGTGAATTAATAGTCTGAGAAATGTCGGTTTCATCGGCAATGTATTTTTCGGTTACATTTTGAAGCAAGTAGAATATCCGATATTCTTTTGTTGTCCTCTTCCTATCCTTGCGAAAGTCTTCGGGGAACCCGGCATTTTTCTTATTTTCAAGGGTGGTGGGTATCAGTTGTTTAGTGTTCTCGTAATTTCTGCAAGAACTATTCAAGTAAATGGATATGATATAGAAAGGTTTATTAAAACTTGATCACCTGCACACATGAAATAGCACTACTGACTTAAGAGCATTATCTGCAGGGAGTGAACTTGCACTGAAAATCACTGGAATAGTTTGTTTCAAAATTAATGACACATCACCTGTGTCATTTCCTTTGCTTGTTGATAATAAGGAAGATGTAAAACACAAGTAATACTTTTTATACAGTTATATAATACCTGCACTACGATAGGGAATATATAAGAATACTGTCGGTAAAGAGAGGGAAAGAATACACCCACTGACCCATAAGTTGTGACAAATGACACATGGATACAAAGTCTTTGATAAATTGGGTATGGGCCTGGGAAATACTGCAATAGGATGAGAGTTAGGAAGGCTTTTAGGTCACATGGCGATGTTTGTGGATTCCCAGGAGTGCCTCTAAGGTTAGTGGCTAGATTGATAGGGACTTATTCATTAAAGGATGCTTCTCAAATAATTATGAAACTTTCACTAATTTCCTGGACCAGTGATTTGGGATGGCTATGTGAGACAAAAATATTACCCCATCACTTATGGTTATTCTGCCTTTGGCATTTTAGAGAAAGGACAATTTACCTCCACTGTATATATCCAGGCAAGACAACTGTTAAACCATCCAAATGATTTGCCATCAAAAAAGAACCAGTCTGACCTTTATCTTGCCAGATATATTTGGTAAAGGTTTGTTGGTTCTGGCTGAGATGTCAAAGGCATGAAGACTATCCTAAGAAAATCTTTGGATTTTTTTCAGATGATGTGGTCCTAGGTTCAAGAATTTTCCTCTCAAACATATTTCCTCTCAATGCTATATTTTCTTTATTTGTTTCACATACCTTCACCTAATTAGAGGACAACTTGTGACATAAGATTTGTGTATATTCTTAATGTCTCTGCTGCCAGCTTTTGCTGCTTAGAAATATTCCAGTAGCCATTGGAAAGGAACCTAGGTATTGATAAGCACATATGTCTAATACAAGTTATATTACAGATATTTTGTGGTTGAAGTAGTGCCAGAGAAGTCCTTGGACCTTACCTGGTATGGACTGAAGAATGCTATAGTAGATACAGTAAGAAGGCTACATGGGGACTTTGGTGTTGCTGCAACAACTTTAGGCTTTCAAAGTATGTGACTTTTATTATTTGGTGATTCTTTTTTCATTGTTTGATATGGTAATTGTTTTTGACATAATTGCTGTTGTTGATAACATTTAAGTCTATGATTATATCTTTAAAAGTTTTTAAGTTTATTTATTTATTTATTTTTTTCTTCGAGCAGATAGGTAATTTTATCAGCCTTGTATCATGATTGCATATTTTAATCTCAACTTTTCTTGTTACAGTCAAATATTGCAATGCAGATACTCTGATAGCCTTCATAAGTTCAACCAGAGGTCCTCACCAGTTAATTGCAATGGCACTGCCACACATCAAGACTATACTCAACCAGCCTGTGGTTGTTCGCACCTTGCATCTAGCTGCCTCTATGAGACATGGCTTCCTCTTTGTAAAAGTAAGTACATGGGGCACTTTTACATGTATTTTTCACTTTTTACCATAGTCTTCTGCAAAGACTTTTTTTGCATCAAAGTAGTGTATGAAATTTATCACTCCTGGTTTCCTATTTGCAATAGTTGGGATGTAGAGTATTTCTAGGTCAACTTCTTAACAACACCCCACTTTGGCATATACATGGGTCCCTTACCTCCTTGACATGGTAATGGAGCAGTAGAGTTGGGAAATTTGTATTTATAAATATTTATATGTGATTATATATTGCTTATGAGTAAATATGAATAAATGCATGAGTATACTTGCTTTCCAATGTGTGTGTGTTTATGCGTACATTTGTATGTTTTTTTCATGTTTATGTAGGTTCTTGTTTTTGTGGATACTTGTATTCATACATGCAAGTGCTCTTTTTTTTCTTCTTTTTGTCTTGAAATTTTTCCTCTACTTATGTTGCAGAAACATCATGAAGAAAAAATTCAGGAACTTGAAGGAAAACTGAAGACACATGCTGAGAAGGAGCACTGGCAGCATGTGAAAAAGAAACCATACCTGAGGTGAAAAGGGTTGAAATTATTTAAAAGGAAATAATTTGGTTTTTGGAATAGAAAGAGAAAACAATTGTATATAGTGAGAGTGTGTATACAGAATAGGAGAGGCAAATTTGGTTTATTTTGCAGAACAGTATAATGTATGATTGGCTCATTCAGAAGGAAAGGAAATATACTGTACTGTTTACTTTAGTCTTGTCAACATTATTACAAAAAAACTTGTATGGAAAAAATATTAAATTTTTAAAAGAAAATAACCAGCTGTTTGACTTCTGCAGTCATCTTGAATTTACATCTTACTGATATTCTAAGTTCTTGTCATTAAGTTAACATTACTGTACAACATGTGTCACTGTTCTGTAAATGATTTTTTTACATATTGATGTTGCATGATTTGCCTTATTAACCCTAAGGCAGACAGTAGCTTTTATCCAAACTATAAAGAGCCAAATACATCACACAGTCAGCTTCATAAATGAAAATTAAGGGGCCTTTAGCATGTACAATAGAGTAGGCTCAGCTGGATACATACCATACGGGCTCAGTACATCATGGCAAGAATAAATGTCTCCTGGGTTAAATGTTCAAAACGTTTTGGAATAGACTAATATTCTCTTAACCCAGTGCCGACAGATAAAAATGTTTGGCAAATGGACGTAAGAATTGTTGGCGCACATCAGCAGTTTCCCCAGTTTGCGCCCGGCTCGATCGGTAGTTTGCAAGCGACATTTAGCACCTAAAAGCTTTATTTTGCTATAATTTATAAAAATATTAACATTTTGAAGGTTTACCTTCATTATAGGTGCCATCGCCTAAAATCTTTACCATATAAAACAAACTCCGTCCGATGAGCCAGTGGCGTGGGAATGGGCATAATACAGTGCCATCCGTGTTTTGGTCCACAACAGCCATGGTATGTACGTACATGTCACCCATCGGCCAAGGGCTAACCCATTGACGTAGGGAAAATGTTGCGTTCACTATAATATTATTTTGTGAACTGTCTCTCTACATGGATGGCTCTACTATTGCTTATACACAAGGAGTCAATTAGTAGACCTTGTAACCTCACCAAATTTCACCTTTCCATGAATTTGCAGGAATAACAAATGTTTTACTTATGCTATAAATATTGATGCTTTTGTTGTTATAAATATTAAATTTATTTTAATGTTACTGAGATTAATAGCTACAATATGAAATGCCCCCCCCCAAAAAAAAAAAAAAAAAATTAAGGAAAAATGGTAAACAGGTGAGATAGATAGTACTCGTAACTGGCTCATTGGTGACTTCGTACTTGAGGAGCCATTTATGAGTAAAGACTGTTGATAAACAAAACTCAAGTGGGCATGACATGTATGTATATGCCACCCCTGACAGTTTTGGCTGAAGATTTAAAAGTGTCATAGAGCAACAATTGCTTTTGACTTCTTATCACTGTTTTATTAAAAAAGCATTCACACAATGGTAACATAACTATATTTAAGAGAGAATAATTGTGCTCTAAAATACTAGAGTTTTTCATTGAAAGGAGTTGTATAATCACTTCTGCCATTTCATGTCCCAAAACATATAGACCTGGTGTTTCTGGGATACTAATAGTAAAAATCTTCCAAGGCACTTTTGTAAAGAGGAAAAATATACATAACAGTCCAAAGAACTTGCCTTTACAGACTTTAATGAAAATCACGTTTAGTTGTAAATTCTGTGAATCTGTTTAGTGTCTTTTCAATGTATACTTAATTGAGCCATTAAATACCTGATGAGATGTAACATATCATATGATATGAAACCATTTAGGACAGTACTATGTCATTGTTATTGTTAATTTCCCATGTTATCATGATGATTGGATATTTCATTGATCAGCAATAAAGAGTATTTCTTATCGTATATATATATATTTATCATTGTATTTTGAAGGAAAATGGTTACATATGTTTATCATATGTTTTTCACATTATCAAATTCACTTTCATGGCAAAAGTGCTTGGAACAATTTAATTTATGATGAGAAATGTAAAGTTAATTTCCCTTGATGAAATTGAATGAAATTGTGGACAAATTGACCACCAAGAGGTAATAGTACTAATTTTTAATTTTTTAAATTAGAATATCAGTCTGTCTAAAAAATATCTGGGCTCCTTGTAAAAAAGACATAATAGAAGATATTGAAATATGAATTGCCAAAACATGGTTGGGAAAAAAAGTTATAGAATATAATTTATTATTTATATTGTACATTTAAGTTTTTCTTCTTTTGGTAATGTATACCAGCAGTATATAAATGCTTAGCTTGAAAGATGTATGTGAACCAAATATGAGGTATATTTTGATATAACTGCTATAAATTAAAAATTAAAAATCTACAATATATGTAATAAACTCTGGAATTGGTATTGAATTAGAAAAAATAAATGCATGTAAATACATGATAGTGTTT
>NC_091585.1:18404601-18409601 GCF_042767895.1 Penaeus vannamei
CAGTCACTGCTTACACAAGATACGCCCCACATTTGTTTATCATTGGGAATATTACTAAAGCCCCCTTCCAACATCAAAAGAGTCAAACCACACTCCGAGAGGTTTGTGCACTCTCAGCGAATTTTTTCCATCACCCTGGCCTTTGCTCATACAACATTCGTGTCATCTGGCCCGTGGCTATTTTGCCTGATGACAGCATGTTCAAGTCACCTGGTCCTTAACCCAGATTTTTCCATGAAAGGACCATAATGTCATCTGGATCGTAGTGGTTAAGGAAATGTTCTAACTATATCTGTGTTTACGAGTCAATGCCAGGTGCTCATGCATCTTTGTTTGAAATTTAATTATCCCGAGATTCAGATATTGTTTAAATTTGCTCATTATTACAGCCAGGCAAAAGACTAATTTTTTTTTGCTTGAAGTACCTTGCCTGGGATCAGGACAAGTAGAAAATGTTATCGTCTGAGGCAGCCACCTTTACTACCATTATGGGCCCTGTTACACTGAATTTGACAAATATTTTCAGAAATACTTGAAAATTTGAAAAAAACTTTTGTAATCTTGTAGGCTTTGGTAATCCTGTAACATAATAGTTCTGCTAAATACACAAAAATAAAGGAGTTACGACTAACTCTTCTGGTATTCTCTGGTAGCTATCTGGTAACATTGCTTACAGTATCAGCTGATAACTACAACTAAGAGACAAGGCTGGCAGTCAACACAAGAGTCAGAGGGAGAGGCTGCGCATCTCATGCACCATCCCATAGACGTACCCCTGATGAGCCCCCATCACACAACTAATAGTAGCTATTATTCCTGTAACTAATAAACATATGACAAGAAATACATCTCAATCACAACTGCAGCAGTTGCTTATTGTATGAAATGCCTCACGAGGTACTGTAAAAGCACTGCGTAGCCTGTGATGACAAGGCTGCACTTCGACAATCATGGGCAGTTAGTGCTATCAGTACTTTGCAAAAGAGGGGGACAAGGTACCAGCAACACTTCAGAACACCAAGTTAATGCCATATAATGCATCAAGATTGATGTCGAGATCAGAATTCTTAAGAAGAAGAAGAAGAAGAAGAAGAAAAAGAAAGAAGGATATTGGAGGAAAAAGTATCCTCAACTTCAAAGCCCAATATCTCAAAACAAACTTTGTCAACATTTTTTCAATGTCCTCCATAACTACTTGGGCAATTCTAATGGGGTTTGGATCATCTGATAGCTGAATGAATGTGAATTTTTTTGTACAAAGGGATTTTCATTTTAGGGGTTACAAGTCCATAAATTAAATTTTATATTCATAAGACTGCACATTTAGAGTTAGAGAGAGAGAGAGAGAGAGAGGGAGAGAGAGAGAGAGAGAGAGAGAGAGAGAGAGAGAGAGAGAGAGAGAGAGAGAGAGAGAGAGAGAGAGAGAGAGAGAGAGAGAGAAAACACTCAACCAAGAAATTGCAAAATCCACCTGTACAAGATTTAGATATTGCTATAGAGTTTGTGGTATTTTTTCCAAGTTGGAATGGACAAGTGCAAAGATAGCCGCCATAAGCAACTAAGGAGAGAAGACTGGGATACGCAAAGGTCAAGATCACTATTCCTCTAGGTACAGCAAGGGGATTGTCAAACACCCTGACTTGGTCATGGTCTTGGGTACTTTTGGGTACCATGATGCTGAACACCTCAGGTCTTGCTTAAATAGATCCAATATGAGGTCTATTCTCATTATTTTATGCGTGACTATGATGTTATGGGGGTTAAAAATGATGTGCACCTATTCTGATGGCACTCGACTGTGTTACCATTTCTAATAAAGAACCTGAGCCTCGTTCACTAGAATAAAGCTTTTAAGAATCTTGGGGAAAAGAGGTAAAAACCAGAATATATAGCAAAACAATGACTGCACTTGGATGGGGAAGTCTATGGATATGACGAAAAAGAACCACTCGCACTGATATATGGAATAATTTGCGCAAACCAACAAATATCAGAAATTAACCTCTTGCATACACACCTGACCCAAATTACAGGCTTTAGGCTTACAGGACCGGTGTTTGGTTTACCATTTTTGTATGTGTATTTATCATTTGATTTGATTTGTCCGCTTAGTAACAGACTATACGAACTCTCCAGTGCAATAATAATTGTCATTTTGATATTGTGTCAACTTAATATTTTTTCACAATATACATCTTCATGTGATACAACCTGTGCTACCCCTCACAGTGGGGAGAATTAGTATCCTCACAATGGACATGGAATCCTCCCTGGAGAAGGCACTCTTCCAGTCATGGTACACAGAGGGTACATTCCACACTCGTTTAGCAATGTATATGACAAAAATATTTGTATATCACTATTCAGAGTTAGGTACACAACACACTCTCAAAACCAGGTTCTTAACTTTCGTTTTCTATTAGTTGGCACAAAGAGCTAACAAAGGGGAGTACAGAGGGGCTTGCCCTCTGCCTTGGTAATAGAAGGTAGATAGATTAGGTTTGGGTTTGCATGATACCCTGGTTTCAAGACACTCTCTGGAGGTTGCGTTGCTCTGCGTAACAATTATCGAGGGTTTAAATCTACTTTGGAGAGGCTATATCTCATCAATGACTGTCGTTAGGGCAGAAAACATGAACAACTATTTAATGAACACATCTGCTCTGCAAGATAAGAGCCCAGTCTCTGCAGTAAACATCCCTCGCCACATGCTCATTGGAGTTGTTTTGCAAAGTATGAGGGTCTTTGGCTCTCTATATTGTGTTTTTGTGACAATGTCATGAAAAAATTTGGAACATGGGTCAGGCGACGGAAACATGCCATTATGGGAAATCATGGCTGTAGGCCAGGTATCATGAACTTGTCATTACAAGTAAAGGTTAGACTAATAGAAAAGCCTTGCCATGAGTACACAAACCCCTTGAAGGGTGATTTGCCTCATTTAGTGTTCAGAAAGGTAATTCAGCATCATTCCCACCGATAAACGTGTGAAATGTTTTGTCCATGAGCCATGGCTGCAAGAGCTTCGGCTCCAGGCAGGATGTCACTTCCATGCACAGCATCATATTCCTGGCTGCCATGACGGAAAGCGCAGGTTGTATCATAGAAAACCGATTACAAAAAAATATACAAAAAAATTGTTGCACAATTTTGGGGGGACTGAGTTATGGCCTACCTAGAGAGATGACAGTGCTGGAAAAAGTCTATTACCATCTGGATTAAAGCAAATCATATGATAAATATTAAATTTGTCAGAGCATATTAGTCTTTCCCATTCACCCAGTCTACAAGCCGCACACCCAGCAGAGTGGCTGCTATGTAAGCCTAGGGAGTTCTCTTTTCGCTTCATCCAGTTTGTTGGCCAAGTATATGGGGACCCCCCAAAAAAGGAAACATTCATCCTAAATTAAGCTCAATCCTATTATACTAATAGGATTGAACCTAACGACCTTTGAAATTAATGGTCACAAAATAAAACTGTCCCAAGCTCCTCTCTCTCATTAAACATCTTGAAAATTTACTGTCCTTTACGGGTACAAAAATGAAGACACGGGCATCGTTTTGTGCCATTCTATTCCGATCTATAACTATTCAACATGAGAAAGATATAGCTTTATGCTATCACCAAGGGAGTCACATTCTTGCAAGACAGGGCTTGGAATGGTCCCTTGTTTGACAAACTGCCAGGGAGGTCTACAAGCTTCCTCTTGCCAGAATATATCTGCAGTTGGTTTATTGGCATTTGCTTGAGTGCTGAAAGGTGCAGAGGTCATACTTAAAAACATAATTTGTGTAGTAGCAGAGCAGTTATCTATTCCAAAATTACCCAAATTAATTAAATCATCAGCATTACATATTACACCATAATGAGTACATCAAGATCTTTTTTATTTGTATCAAAAGGTTTAGATAATGAGTTCATAAATACCACAAAAATCATATCTAATAAACTTGATGGTACTTGGAAAACCCTTTGTGTTGCACATGTTCAGTACATGTAAACAAGACCTTGGTAGTTACAAGTGAACCTGTAAAAAAGCAATGAATTTAATTACAATTTCTCACATACTTTCAAGTGTATTCTGTCTGCACAAGTAATTTAATAGAAAAGTCAACAAATTCAGTATTAACGTAGATTTAATCCCTAAAACACGTGAAGTATGTGTTTTACGTGTACACTTCCTGATGAGCCCTTCTTTGTCTCTCTACAAACATTTAATTTCTCCTTGTATTACACCTCGCTTCGTCTCTCTTTCTCTCTCCTGATCGAAGAGAGATGGAAAGGGGAGTGGAATACAGGTGATAATGGAGATAAGAGAGAGGAAGGAGAGAAAAAGTAAATCGAGGTGATTTTGTTAGGAATGACGGCGCAAAATTGAATGGATTCGGAGCTGCCATTTCATCCCCCGGCGAGGCCCATAAAATGGGTTATTTTGGACGTTTTTTCCCGATTTAAGAGGCGGTTTGAAGGTAAAAAGGACACAACAAGTCTCTAGGATGATTTTCCGCTCACCCGAACCCATCAAAATTGCGTTCGATCACAGGAAAAACCAAAGAAGAAAAAAATTGTCGACTACACCGGGGTACATCGTCTCCCTTGGTAAAACAAACTCGATATTTTCTCCACAAACACCAAACACAAATAAATAAATAAAAATCACCCCGACCACATTTCAAAACACGAAGACACCTACTGTTCGGCCATGGCTTCGATAAATTAAACGAAGGATTAATAGGTTTTTTAATAAAAAGACGAAGAAATCCCCAAGCGTTCCTCCTCTCTGACGGTTTCCTCGACACTGACTTGCGTCGCCACTGACTCGCCTGTCATTGGCCAAGCCACGCCGCCATTTTTAAATATTTCCTCCCCTTATTTCACCATTTTCTCCCCCTTTGTGTTGTTCCCATGCCATCTAGGTCTTGATTTGGGATTAGCATAATTTCTCGGGTTGAGGATGGTATTTTTTGAGGAGTTTGAGCAGTTAATCAAGCATTTGCTG
>NC_091585.1:18414601-18424601 GCF_042767895.1 Penaeus vannamei
GTACATGCATATATTCTACACACAGGAACGTTTCAGCTTTTTCTTGGGGGGTAGGGATGGGCAGGCGAGCGAAGCGAAGTAAAACTTTAGAAAAATCAACAACTGCAGAGGCATTCGTAAGCTATAACTGGATCTATATGTGTAATTTAGCAAAAATTCAAAAGTATCAAAATGCGGCCCGGAGAGGAGGGCGGGAGAGCCAGACCTTGAGGGGGCTAAACACAGACGTGGGGGGTAACTGCCCCCTCCCCCCCTAATTGACGCCCCTGACAACGACTATTCAAACGCCTACTTCTACTACCCTACTATTGCTATTACTACTACAAATGCTAATGCTACTATCACTACTACTACTACTAAGAATGAAAATGATAACCAACACCACTACCAATTAAAACAATACTCTAAACAGAAAAATGACCATTGTGATATCATGATTATGTTTTATTATGTATCAAAGACATTTCATTAAAAAAAAAGATTTTTCCTTAAGGGTGATTATGAGAATGAATGTGTATCGTGAATGTGAATGTGTATCAATGTTTATGTGAATATATCTCTTTACTGGCGTCAATACTTGTAAACAAATCGTTTTCTCCATTTTATGCTTTATCATTCTCTGGTGTACTAGACGAAACATCCTCAACATCATCTCTGTTAGATAAATGCCTGCTGTTTATGTCACTCTTTTTGCATAAGGAAAATGGAAATCTATTTTTCTCTCTTTTTTGAGTTGATTTGCTCATGGGACTTCGAGATGTCTCATGGCAAGGAGTGGAGATGACGTCACCGGGCCCCGAGGTGTGACTCACGCGAACGAGATGCGGATTTGTTTTGTTGAACGATTAAAGCTGTCTTTTTAAAATATTGGTATGATCTTTCAGATTTTGATTCTGTATTTCTATTATTACTGTGGTGCGTAATCAGAAAACGAGTCTAATCGAAAGCATCAGTACTGTAAGAAATAGTATACTAAGTAAAAAAAAAAAAAAAAGCCTAACAAAACTTCTTCACGGAAAATCTAAATCCAACAATGTAAACACACGTTTATTTGCTTAAGGCATTAAATGCTAAACATCATATATAATAAAATATCACCTCACTTACGGCACTTTTACTTTGTAAACAATTAAACGCAACGTCATCAGTATTTTGATATATAAATATTTTAGAATTTGTCAAGTTTTCTCATACAGAGGTTTATTATTTTTGGCACATTGGCTAGATATGAAAAATGAAACTCGTTAAAAGATCTTGGCTCCCCTGCTTTCCTGATACCTGTGAATCCAAATACATCCAGACAGGTCTGGCCTCACTTTCCAAGTCATACTGAAGCAGTTTTTCTTTCTGTTTATACACACATATATGTTATTACATAAGTGTATACATATACACACATATATCTATATCTATATTCATATATATGTATATACACATATGGATATATATATATATATATATATATATATATATATATATACATATATATGCATATATAATATATATATATATATATATATATATATATACATTATATATATATATACATATATATATATATATATATATATATATATATATATATATATATATACATACATACATATACTTATATATATATGTATGTGCACACACACACACACACAAACACACACACACACACACACACACACACACACACACACACACACACACACACACACACATATATATATATATATATATATATATATATATATATATATATATATATATATATATATATATATATATATATGTATGTATATGCCCATATGCACACACAGGGGCGCACATTCAAATTCTTTTGAGGGTGTATAGTCTGGACCAATAATGAAGAGACATGTATTTTGGACCGACTAATTGCACAACAAATTTACCTGATCTTTAAAACCTTCAGGAACGAAAGAGCTCGTACTCAACAGAACAAACTTTTTATCTTGAACTTAAACAATAACAACACCTTTAAGTTTTAAAGGGAAGGGACCGCGTTTACGTCCACCGACACGGCGCATCACACGCAGACTTTTTAACCCAATTTACCGATTTTGATTGTTTATACTTTTATTTTTTCTAGATTAATAAACTTTCCCCATTAAGAACCGGATTTTCTGGATCGACTGAAAGCTTTTTCAGGGGATGTCACTCCCCACCCCCTAATGCCCGCCCTTGTGTACACCCTCCCACACACACGCACATAACAAAATCTACCTATTTCTGTTTAATAAAAGAATATTAGATAAGTATACTCGCCATCATTCACTACTTTTCACTGAAAGCGGGGGAAATATTTCTCCAGATGTATTATTCATTTTGAACAGTAAAATCATAACTCCTGTAAAGGGATTAAAGGAACTAATGTTACATTTACTGTATTTTACAGTTTCTTCATTTGACATGGTCAGTTTAAAACCACATTTCTATAATGATATGCAGTACATACAAAGCAATCAACTTTCCTTGATAGTGAACAACCCTGAAAGATTCCAAACCTTCCACATCCCTTCCCCCCTCAGTGCCTGCCTGTTCCCAGAATGCTAAAAGGAAGAAGAAAAAAAAATCAGAGATTACATGGCACACGCAGTAACACTGAACGGGAGGCAACCAACAGGTGCTATACCTTGCCCAGAGGTGACATGTACATAGGAGGCAGGAGGAGCCTTGCAGATCCAGGTGTGAGTTATGTAGCTTACACCGATACCAAAGTTGGAGTTTGCTGCACTACTGTGATACTTGGTGATAGAATTAACAATCAAGCTCCTTTATTTTTATGTTAAGATACGGAGTTACATAAATTCTTTTCTTTCCAGCGATATACGTAACACATGATCTTATCGCTACATATATATTTTTGATTATCGTAGGATCTCATAAACCAATGTAACTGTCATATTTGCATTTGTTTTGCCGTACTCGAGAGCGCTTCAAGAGAGTCAGCAGTCACCTTTTTGGTTGAGATCAGTAATTACACAACAAACTTGCCTGAATTTTGTTACGATACTTGGTTCTTCAGATAAAAAAAAAAAAAAAAAATTATATTTTATATCTTGTAGTAAAACTCGTAAACAATACTTTTCAAACTAAATCATCTCTACAATTCAAAAATCCTTTTCACTCTACATAAAAGGGAAAATCTTACAAAAACCGAGTCGGCCAGTCAGAATCACCATAACGAAGATCTTTCCGCCTGATGCTGCCTTTCTGCAGAGCTGCCGACTTGAAAGGCCTAGAAAGCACGCGTGAATCGCCAAATACGAGTTAGTGTGCTGGCAACCTGTTAACTTTACTCACAGAAAGGTATATTCTGGTTTCGATCCGAGGTAATCACGAAAGGTATATGACGATTCTATACGATTTTGCCTACGATTTGCGCTGTAGTTAATGCTGGTAATAAAACATTTATATTGTTATAGACTATGGAGATAACCGACTGCAGTCATATGTTAACATACATACAGCAGTAACTCTTTATTCTATATTGATGATATTGCTACCTATTTAAAATTTGTATTTAGAAATTGGGTATCATTATGATTGTACTTCACCGCTTCTTCGTACGGACAGTTATTTATTTTGTCCATATGCGTACGGACTGTTAAATTGTTTCTTCTTGTGCTATTTTTCCTTTATTGCAGCTCAATCCGCTTTGGAAATAATAAGAAAAGCATTGAGGACACTTTTGACAAATGATCAAATGGCAATCAAGCCGTCTCACACATTTTTATTGTTGTATTTGATTATAAATACAAATAGCGGCGCCCGCTACTTGAAAAGGTTAATTAGAATGAATTATCTATGAATATGTATTAATTTAAAAATAAATATGCATCTCCACTACTAGGATGTGAATCTCTTCCTCTTCTCTTCTCCCCATCATCATCTCTACATGTTATGCTCAGCTCTGCTTCTCATGGATCCGACTGAAAATGCAGAGGTACTCTGTATGGTATTATGTATATACACTCACACTGTATTTACTTGTTCATCACTGACATAGTGCCTACTTTGGTTTAAATCACGATACGACGTACGAGAATGGAGCGCTAGAGAAAACCAGAGGTTAGTAACGGGTAACTAAAGTATAATCAATGAACTTTATTTTCGGTTGAAAATCCGTTACTTACATGTAACGAGGAACAACACATACATTACTCCAGGTAAAATATTATCAATTAAGACCAGATTTTTGCTTTATCTCCATAAATAATACTATGATGGCTCGATTTCCTTATGAATCATTCTTATAATTGGTTTATTAGTTTTCGTTCTGTAACTTATTCTTATCCCATGATTTTACAAAAGCAGTATCCATTTCTAAAATGCTCGGCTGTGAGATTTTAGTGAGAAGTAGATAAGAGCTAGAACTGTACATGACTTTCCCTGCCCTGTACCATCCCTGTTTTCCGTGCTGAGGGATTACATGCCTCATCGGTATTAGTATTCAGGTCTATATAAGTACTTATATAGACCTTGTAGGTAATTGCATACCGGAAACGGTACCTTCCGTTACCGTAAGTTTTGAAGTTTTTAACCATTACATGTATTGATGAACACATTTAGATTATAAAAACACATAAACATAATCATAACACATGAACATACATAATGTACAGTCGATGTACAGCACAAAAGAAAGGTTAACTAGGTAGGTCCACTGCCATTAAGCCTATTGAACCCAAAAATGAAACTGACTTTTCTTTGGACTACTCTAACGGCTGTAATGGCAAGGAACCTTTCGTTGCCATAAATAAATGAGGGGCATTTTGGTTTTTACTTTACTGTAGCGAGTAAATTATACAAATAGCAATGTATCTAGTTATATCTAGCATCTCAATACACATACACACACACAGTGTGTATAAATATATACATATAAATACATACATACATATATATATATATATATATATATATATATATATATATATATATATATATATATATATATATATATATATATATATATATATATATATATATATATATATATATATATATATATCTGTGTGTGTGTGTGTTTACATTTAAATATGTGTCCATGGTGTTTATCTTATTTAATCGGGGATACTACCTGTGTAGAGGGCACGACAGCTGTCAGCCACTGGTCCGCCTCTGGAGACTATATAAATTTCTCCCTGGATTTCATATCATATTTATGAAAAATGTTAGGGTAATCAAAGATGCATAATAAGAGAATTTTACATCAAATTTACTAAAGTGCGTACTCCATATGCTAATTAGGCAAAGGAAAGTATTTTTAAGTGTCCCCTAAAAGAATTTCCATTTTCTTTAATTTATACATCGTGCAGCTATTTTCTAATGCAAAAATATGTCTGTTGTATATTAAGAGAATTTTACATAAAATTTATCTAGATTGCGTACTCCATATGCTAATTAGGCAAAATAAATAATTATTTTTAAGGCTCCGCTACAAGAATCTCAATTTTCTTTTAATTTACACCTCGTGCAGGCATTTTCTATGACAAAAAATATGTCTTTCTTGTAAAATTCGGATCATACCAATGGTAAAAATGAAAGAATTATGGCATAGTTGCGTTTCAGTTTTTCCATTTTCAATAACTATGTAAACATAAAACGTAAAAAAATATCAAGTTATGATTTTGACTTTATTTTACTCAGTTAGATATCTGATTTTTGCATGGTGAATTTATCAACTTTAAGGCCTAATCAAATAGCACATAGAAACGAGTATTTTCATATGCCTTTGATATAATATGTTGGTGATTCCTTTGCAAATTAATGACCATTGATGTATGATGATAGTTGATTTGTGAAAACTGCTTCACAAAACAAAACAAAAATGTATAAACGCAAAAGTGAGAGAGCTTGAATGATACCAATTATGTAATCAACTGATAGATTGCGGAAAACATGTCAGTTTCATTTAACCTATGTTCCTCGCATGTGAGTACAGTTTCCTCGCAAGGTTTAAGACTAATGTCTTTGGTAGTTTTTGGCAATCACTGATTTTATATTTGCCATGGTACCAATATTTACATTAATTACCATTACATTTTAGCGTAACATTTGCTAAAATCAAAGTGTATAAATGATGATATGACTAAAAGTGCTCGTGATATTAAAGCCTTAAATTGCGGTCACACAAGCATTTTCAGTCCAACTGTCCCTGTAACCGCGGCCAGAATTCTGCTGGTTCCGTGGGCACCTGGGCACAGCGGTAAGCCCGTCACCCAAGGTCATCAGCAACCCCAGCTGGTACTATGGAAGGCTTGCTCCCTCATAAACTCACATCTCTATGCTGCTAGGCCTTATATGTTCCTCTTGGTTCCAAGGTTTTGCTGTGGTTGTCTTAAAGAGATCGTTTGACTTCTCTACAGCTGGCACGGCCTTGGCCCTTACGTTATAACCTGTGATTTATGTGCGCACTGCCAGAGTGTTTAATTGCTTGCGATTAAACCCTTCCCCTGTAGCCATGCTTCTCTGGTTCTATTTTCAGCATTAGGATAACTTTTGAACACCTGGTGAACTGGACTCCATCTTCTGGCTCGTGCTCGGACGTGAGCAGGCCTTTACCTCCCGCAGGGGAGGGTGTGTCTGGGGCCTTATCTTGCGGTGACTGCGAGTTCGCCATTCTGTTGCTAAGGACTGGTCTAGCAATCCATCTTAATTATTGCGACTCCAGTTCAAAATTCTGATAGAAACGAACAGGCAGGTAGGAGCCCCTCCCTTGCCAACGCCGTCAGCCTCCTTTACCTCGTCCAGTCATACAGCTGCTAGACTGTTCACCTGCCCCGTCATGATTTACACACCCTATGCCATGAATCGTGGGCCATGTCATAAAATTATCACACGATGGAGGTCCCATCCCTTGTGAGGTGGCTCTCCAGAACATATTGACCCTCACTGAGGTGGCACCTCTGTACTTTTCACAATGGCTTCAAGGCAACAGTAACCGAACTCAGATTTCTATCGGCCGAAAGCTAAAGAAAACTGAAACGTCTTCCATTCCCGTCCTCTCCCCCGAAATGAGGGCTAAATGTACGGTCGTGGCTAAAAAAAGATCGACAGGACTATCCTCCCACGATCGTGTCTGCCAGGAAGTATGCCATTGTCCTTGACGTTTACGTGCCTCCTGAGTCACAAATCGTTAAGGTTGGTGACTCTTCATCAGAAGAAGCACATCAACTTCTCACGCAAGGGATCATGAGGATTAATACATCGGTCCCAACTTACAGTATAGAACCAGAGTGCTTTATTCACGTCGAACAATACTTAAATTGCTACTGCTTCAACTACAACAAACACCATACCCACAGAGAAGCTCTCGTTGCGCTGGCGAAGGTCACTTCTTCGCCAAGTACAACGGAAGCCTCAAATGCTACAACTGCGAGGGGTCGCACTATAGAACTCGACACTACGGCTACACACCCAGGCAAACAGGAGACCGATCGCACAAGGGGTCCTGTATCCTCTTAAAATCCACCATCACCTTCGAGACCCTCCCTCTCCCATTTACTCACCCTGACTTTATGGCGGTCAGGATACCCCCCCCCCCCGGCTTAATTATCCTTTTCACTGCCTATTCCAAACCAAAAACAAATTTGCCTCCTGATGACTATATCATATCCAATTCTACAAACCTCCCAGTTTTTTTTCCCAGTTATCATCACCACTCACACGACACTGCACCACAAATCTGCCAATACGCACGGTAGACAACTCCTTTCTATCTTTGAAACCCGACTTCTTCACCTCATACACACCGAGAGGAAAGGGCCGCCCTGATCTCGTTTTCGGGAACAGGGAAGCACATGCCTACCACATACACCTACAACCCAGTCCGAACGTCAATTCAGACCCCACACTCATTTTAAAATATCCACATCACCAATCCTAGACGTAGTAAGGCGATCTTTTTGTTATAACAAGCAGTCTGAGAGTCGTTTAAATCAGAATTAAGTGACGTCTTCTGATATGATTTCGAAGTCGTTTCACTCAAAAGTTAGAGAAATTAAACCATGTTCGATACGACTTATCTATTCTAAGAAGACGCGTCATCGACAGTCTTGATAACGACCGACAGAATTATTGGACAAATCTGATTGACAGAGTAGAGTTTACCAGCGTTAGCAATCCACGGGAAATTTGAAAAAAAAAATCGTCAACTTAAGAATAGTAACTTTCCTCTTCTCCCACCTCATTCATAATAACGTAAAAGTTTCAGATCCCCTGGACGATATAAAAAATCGAACACTGGAGTAAAGTTTTCTACCATCACCCTCCTCATCTCTTTTTCAATCTCAGAATTCAAGCAATTGATATCTGGAGTAAAGAAACTAACCCAATTATCCGTCTGGATAGTGTGGAATTCATGATGAACAGATTGCAACAGGAAAAATGAAGGGAAGGACAATAAAACAAGCATATTGGCATATTCGTGTGTTTTCTTGTCCTTCCCTTCGTTGTTGCTGCTGTCGCCTGAATAGGCTGGGCGACACCTCTTATTCCCGTTCCTCACAACCTGTATCGGTAGCGTCCTCGTCTCGCAATCTTGCTGGCCTGAGCTCAATCCCGCGCGCTGCCAGTGGATGGCAACCCCGGCCATTCCTTGCACAGAGGGGGGTAGTATAAAAGCAAATGACATTCAGCATGTCACAGCAAAGAATATGCATTGTAACGCTTGGAATTCATACCAAATTATATATATATATATATATATATATATATATATATATATATATACACATACATACACACAAGCTTTGACTCTCCTTTACAACGCCTCTCTCGCTAAAAGCTATTTTCCCCACACTCTTCAAGACTACTTTTATGGACCTTATTCCTAAGCCACAGAAAGATTTGACCGACCGAAAGAATAACTACCCAATAAGAAGACTATAAGCAACAAAAACCAACGACTAAAGACTGTTCTTGCCACAAAAAACTATTGAGCGAACCTCTGACATTGTAGAAAAACCCACAATGAACGAAGTAGATTTATCGAATATGATGAAAGGAAAAAAAAAAACTCCACCGTGTTGATACTATGGTATACAAACTCACAATCCACAAACTGGATTTATAGAACCTTCTCTCACATAAAAACCGTCTATCTCTCGCGTCTTAAATTACATAAACAATAACAAAGTCCGTCGAGTAAAGACTGTTCTTGTCACAAAAGATATTGAGCGAACTTCTGACGTGGCCTGGCGTGCTGGCTGAGGTGCAAGCTGTGCGCCAAACTTAACTTTTCACCTTTGACTAAAAAATTACTTTGCAGTTTTCTCGATAATCGTGAATCAAGGATAAAATTCTTATAAATGTTGCAGGTTTCAAACAAGTACAGTAAATTTATGAATAATGACATTCTTGTTTCATTTCTGTTTATATTTTATTTGCTTTTATGGCTTTATTCATTTTTTAAAACATCACAGTAATCACTTATATTATCATTGTATATCATCATCAATATTACTTTTATCATTCTTATTATTCTTGCTATTGTTAATTGACATCTCTAGCACCCTTCTTTACTCAGCATCATTAGTGATATCTTTTAACTGAAAGGAATGAGAAAAATACACTCTTGGTTCATACAATTTATTTATTACTATCAACGTTTCAAAGTTCATTACTATCAACGCTTCAAAGTTCAATGATACACTTCAACAACCATTCTACTTCTAAAAAAAAAAAAAAAAAGAAAGAAAAAAAAGGAAATATATTTATGCCCGTATACCTAGAGTGGTTTTATAACAGAAGTTATAAGCACGTACTTCCCCTATCCTCGATCTCTAGGATTTTTAGGTTAAACACTACGGTGCTTTAAACGTACATTTCAGTAACTAAATACCCTTCACACTAACCCTTCAAATGATGATAATTTCACGACATTCAGCATTATGCAACATGCAAAATATATGGTGAAAAGAGAGAGGAAAAAACGCTAAAACTCAAACATTTTCAGGTGAAAATACATGATCAACAATGACCACCTAAA
>NC_091585.1:18434601-18447101 GCF_042767895.1 Penaeus vannamei
CCGTACTTTTAAAACCTTTCGCCAGCCCTGGCGAAAGGTTTCGCCAGGCGATCCGGAATTTCGTACTATTAAAATCATGCCTGGCGAACGTTCGCCAGGGCTGGCGAAAGATCATATTGGAACAGCCTGGCGAAGCAAAGGCGCGAGAGCTGTTTGAATACCATTTTCTTGCTTTCAAATTATAAATTAGTAAAATATTTGTGTATGATATGATGTAGGAATTACATTGAAATTCTAAAATATCTTAAAATCATAATTTATTATGAAATAACGTATATACGTATTTTTTTCAAGACCTTCGATGTTCCAGTCGAGAGCTCAAGACATCAGCTGTATTCCTACCCCCCACCCCCGAGATGACTTATTTAGATTTAGGTTGTTGTTATTTTGGTTGTAAGGATAATGTTCTTTTCACAAAGGTTACCAGAAGTGTTTTGATGTTGGCATGTTTACTTTTGGCTATAGAAACATAGCTGTAGTGCTCCACCGCCCTATAATGAGGCGTGTCTAATGATACCCTTGTAGGCCTACAGTTAAATATCTTATATCAGTTAGGAATAGTAAAATAGTAATTTTTAAACTCTTTTGATAAAGTATAAAGTTATTTTTTGTATAATAGTATAAAGTTCATACAGTATAGTATAAAGTACTTTTAAAACCTTTCGCCAATGCTGGCGTTCGCCTGGCGAAGCTTCGCCAGGCGAACATCTGAGTGAGGGAGGCCTTACTTTTAAAACCAAGGCAGGTGTTCGCCAGGCGCTAACATCTTGGATTCCTGCTAAATCTAGCGCTTCGGCGAATGAAAAAACGCGAGAAAAAGCAAAAGGTTTTAAAAGTACGGACCATAAAGTTAAACTTGTTATAGTATAAAGTGTAGTATAGCATAAAGTATAAAGTTAATTTTGTTATAGTATAAAGTTATTTTCAACTTCTTTGTTATAGCATAAAGTTAGATTTTAACTCCTTTGTTATAGTATAAAGTGAGACTATTGCGGAAACAACATTTTCGTCTTCTCTCGAGGTTAATAATTAAGTTTAGGTTATGTTATGTGCACTGCAGATGTAAACAAATTTGCGTTAGATTTAGCCGGAATGCAAGATGTTAGCGTCTGGCGATCCCTTCGCCCGCCCTGGCGAACGTTGGGTTTAAAAGTAAGGCCTCCCTCACTCACAGGGCTTACCTGGATCTTTTAGGTCCGAGGTTTTTCGTGTTGTCATCGTGGATGAACTAAAGAGATCGACACCCCCACGACGGACAAGACGATTGGCTCTTGGTGTAACTGCTTTGGGTGCAGTTGCGCAATACCTGCTTTGGGCTAGTGCTTTTAATTACAAGCCTTGATGTGCAAGTAATTAAAAGCACGACGCACAGTGGCAGCCGATAGTTTCGCTGCGAAGTGTTCGGCCGAACATATAAGGGCTCACGGCCGTACGGCAGGGTTCCGACCCCGACCGGGCTTCCCAAATAGAGACCGTTGGCTACCCTGTGTGCCTCACCGTTTTTAATACCACTTCCACCCTTTCATCGTCCAGTTAATTAGCTCTGCTAGCCTCCCCTCTACCCATCATTCATCACCCTCGCTATGGCGTAACCCATGGGTCACGTTATCAAATTAGCGTATTCTGGGGAGCCTATCTCTTGTGAGGAGGCTCTCCAGAACATCTTCATTATCACTGAGGTGGCAGTCCATAATGGCTTCAAAGTGACAGTTGCCAAACCCGAACACCTGACCCCATTTCTTTCGGCTGACGGCCAAAGAAAGCTCAAAGATCATGGCTTCTCACCTGTTCCCTCCCCCGAGATGAAGGCTAAGTGTACGATCGTGGCGTAAAAGATCGACAAGACGATCCCCCCACGATCGTGCAAGTCCATCTGCCAGGAGCTTTCCGTCAAGAACGGTGTCACTGTTCTCGACGTTTACAAGCCGCTCGAGTCGCGAATCGTCAAGATTCGCGTCTCATCCCCCGAGGAAGCCCAGAAATTTCTCTCGCGGGGACGCATGATGTTTAATACGTCGGTCCCCACCTACAACTTGGAACCCGAATGCTTCATTCACATCGACCAATGCCTTAACTGCTACCGCTTTCACCACAAAAAACACCAATGCACACACCCCCAGAGATGCTCTCGGTGCGCCGGCGACGGTCATTTCTTCGCCAGGTGCACTGAAACCATCAAATGCTGCAACTGCGAGGGATCGCATGTCGCAGTTAGTGGATCCTGCCCTAAACGGAAGGAAATACTAAAGGCAAAACGAGCTGAGCTCCGCCAAGACAACAACACTGTCCCTTCCTACGCAACAACAGCTGCCACACGACCTGCTCAGACCAGTACACCCAGACGACCCACGACTTCCCCTCGGACAACTCTGCCCACACAACCCCAAACAAGCACCCTCACACCGAACACAAACCCAAAAATCCAAGCCATATTACACGTAAGTCTCATCGCTGCCAAATACAACGCAAAAAGATTCGCAAACATTGTCCCTATTATGCTCCAGAGAAACGGCTTCATCAGCATTGTTGTCCCTGAGGAAATCTTTGAAGACGACAACCTATACATCTCTGAGTACGCCACAACAAACACAGAAACCACAGGAAGTGAGATGACAGACACTCACCCAGAGCCTCATTCTTCCTCACAACACCGACACCTCGTTTTGCAACCTCAGCCACAACGAAGACAAAAAGAAACAGCACAGGCACGCCAAACTACAAATACCACTGATCACAAACGCAAACAAACCACACCACCATCCACGCACACCAAAAAAGACAAAAAGGATCCTCCTGTCCCCCAAGCTCGTCGTCGTAGATTGGATGACACCATTCTTGACGACGACAGTAGCGACTCCGACATCGATGTCGAGAGCGTTCTCGAGGCCGGGCTTGGGCTCTCGGCTGGAGCCATGCTCCCTGCCAGGGGACCCCTGGGACAGCGCGGAAGCATCGGGAATCGGTCCGCCGATTCCCAGGACTTCCGCGTCGGTTCACAGGACTCCCTGCCTGACCTCGAGGAGCCGTCGATCGCGCATCGATCGCGGAGCCGCTACAGGGCTCAGGTTACGCCACGCAAGGTACACCCAGGTAGAATGGGTGTACCTTGAGTGACTAACTGACGACCGACCGAGCCGACGCGGGTTCTTCCACCCGGTGGAGGACCCCGTGTTGGCTAGGTCGATCTAGACGCGCAATCCCACGCACGAGCTACATCTAAACAAAACAAAACTCTCTCCTTCACACACAAACACTCTACTCTCACCAACAACAAACACTAACAAACACAAACTCCAGCTTGTTCTGATGGAATGAAGCACTCAGACGGTTCCCTGTAGTGGGTCGTGACCGATCTATTACACGTCTGAACTCCGCGAGGAAGCCTCTCGCTTCCTCCTTAACATCCTGTGGGGTGAGTTGGCCTGTAGACAGATCAACAAACTCCGTGCTTGACCCACCACTGGCTGGATGGACTCCATCCTTCGTTCCGGCTGGAGATCAGGTTTAGGCCGTGATCTCTTTCTTTGGCATGGGACAGGGAATGGTGCAGTTTTCGGGTTTTGCCGCATCACTTTGAAGCCACCTTCTACTCATTCCTTTCAAATTTCCCCTTCTCCTATCCACTCGTTTTTGTTCAGTTTTTCGTGTTCTCTTTCTGTCTGTTTTGTTTTGTTGTTGTTTGGTTTTTGTGGTCCTGTACCTTTTTAATCTCATTAATAAAGTAATCTCCCCCAGGTACTGCCCTCTCTTATCCCCGTTTTTAAATACCTTCACCTCGTCTCCTGACGCCTGTGACCGCCACCTCACCCCTCACTCTCACTCATACCATATCCTTGCCATGGCGTTGACCCTCATCCTTATCCTTACCCTGACATCCCACTGGTTTCGGTTTCCGACACGTGGCGCTTGCTGCTAGTACTCGTGCCAGGACCACAAACCCTTTAGCGTAAGGGTTTGTGCGAGCCGAGGAAAGAAGCGTCACGGCCAGTGGAGTTAACCCAATCGTGGTGAGGCCGCCCGAGCCGCGCCCCTCCGGAAGACCTGCGGCCGAGGGAGAGAAATCTCCTCTCGACCCGGGCGGGAGGGGCCAGCCTCTGTGTGGCCTCACTCGAGCTTCATCCTGCTTCAGCGGTGATGGTTAGCCGAGGGACAGCTCTGGAGCCACGGTCGAGAGGCCGTGGCTCCGAGCATACCGCAGATGGCGCCAAAAACCTGCTAACTTCTTTCCCCTCCCCCTCAGTTAGCCGAGAGGCTCCGTGTTCGCCATAGTGAAGCACCACGCCCCGTGGGAAAAATGTGAGGCGAGCCGCGCTCAAGGTCGCGGGGTATTCCCCGCGCCACGAGTCGCGGCCTTGCCTCGCCGCACGATCTCGCGAGGTGCGACCGCGCGGTGAACACGCGAGTCTGCCGATGGCGCTGGGCCCCTCGATCCTTTTCCTCTTTCAACAAACCCACTCCAACTATTACCTCAAGTTTACCCCGCAGGCTGGGTGAAGCCCCGGCTCCTTCTTCTTCTCCTGAAATTCTTTTCCTCCTCCTTATCCTTCTCCTATCCCCACTCTTCCTTCACCCCCTCTTCTTTTTACACACACTCAGAGGTTCACCTGGCGAAGCTTCGCCAGGCGAACGCCAGCACTGGCGAAGGTTTTAAAAGCACGGGCCTAAGAGTGTATATGTATCTAACAGATTTAATTGTGATACCAATTGTTTTGAGACACACGGGTGCCACATAATCGTGATTTCCATGAATATCAGCTGATAGGTGAGACGTGTCCATGAGAAAGCGAGTATATAAGTAAATGAGTGTTTATCGGTTTGTGACGACACCGTGAATTTACGAGACCTTAAAGAAAATAACATAGAGATGGTAAAATATATAACGACAGAGAAATTATAACAATACATTACATTTCAGATGCCCATACATAATTGCAGTTTTTAGTTGTGATTCGAAGATGTTAACGGATATTCTTGTTTGCTATATCAAAGGCAAACACTCATCTACAATCTTGATTTATTATCATTACTGTTATTATCATCAGTATTGTTGTTATCGTTGATTTTATTGTTATAGTTATTGTTACTGTTTTTGGTAATCTTGCTATTATTATTATCATTATCTATATTATCATAATTGATATCTGTTATTGTTATTATTATTATCATAATCATTATATTTGTTATTGTTATTATCATTATTATTACCATTATTACTATCATTATCATTGTTGTTATTATTATTATTACTAGTACGATTATCATTATCATTGTTGCTATTATTATCATTGTTATTAATTGTTGTTATTATTATCTTTATTTTATTGTTATTATTATTATGATAATTTTCATTATCATTATCTTTATTTTATTGTTATTATTATTATTATAATTATTATCATTGTTATCATTATTATAATTATTTTCATATTCATTTTCATTATTATTATCATTATTGTCATACTCATTTTCATTATTTTTGCTACTTCATCATCCTCATCATTATCTTTAGTAATAGTAGCACCATCGTCCGTCACCCGTTTAAACCTGTGAGTCACGAGTATGCACTAGTGGGGTGTTGTCCAAACTCGGTCCGCAACATAGATCATGAGGGCACGTGAACAAAAAAGGAACACACACACACACACACACACACACACACACACACACACACACACACACACACACACACACACACACACACACACACACACACACACACACACACACACACACACACAAAACAACAACAACAACAACAAAAAAACACATACACACACAAAAAAAAAAAAAACACACACACACACACACACAGAAACATCACATGTTCTATGAATCTTTTTTTTTTATTCGTGTATTAAATTCGAATTTATTGACCATAATTAGTATATCATTTGCATAATCCTAAATGAAACGGTTTATTAAGCCATGGTGGACGAGGGTGGGGTGGGGTATGTAACAGAACATGAAGGTAATAAAGAGAACAAAAGGCGAACATGTTTGGTCAACACTCCACTGGTGTATTGTAAAAGTATGTCTGTATATACATTAATACATACACACACACATACATATCTATCTGTCTGTTTGCCTGTCTTTCTTTCTGTCTGTCTTGCTGTCTGTCTGTCTGCCTGTCTGTCTCTCTCTCTCTATATATATATGAACAAACAGAAAATGTTAAACGCAATGCAAATATTCGAAAAAAAAACTGTGAAAAGGTTTTTAATTAATATGGAAATCAATAAAGCGAGACCGGCGTTGCTGCTGATTAGCTCAGGGGTCTCAAATTGTCGATATGGATCCCTTAGGGTCGATGGTACTATCCGAGGGGTCGATGAACGCTTGGGGGTCAAAAAGGGGTCAATAAGTCTGTTGTTTTGGGGTTGGAAACTGACACTTCTAAAAGAAATAAAAAAAGTATTATGTATAGCTTGCTGGCACAGGTTTTTTAAATTCATACATAGCTAGTTTTTATTGTCTTAACTTGTATTAAAGATTAAAGTTCAACCTTCCATCATTTGTTTGTAAAGAAACTCCTCCGACGCCATGGGACCAATTGTTGCCAAAATTGGAACATATAGATTGATTATTTTCCATGTGCCAGATGACATCGAACGCACTTTCCTCTCTCTTTGTCTTTCTGTTTGCTAGGTGTTGAAGAGCACTGATCGGGAAGGAGTTGGTGACAGCAAACAGGTTCTCCTCTATGTTTCTTTACCGGTATTTCATGAGACATATTAATCTATCTTATGTTTCCCCGTATTTCGAAAGGTTTGAATACTTTTATGCTGAATTCCAATATCATATTCAATATTCTGTACCTGTCTTTCATGAGAGATATGCACAGCAGGGCTTCGTATACAGTTCCCCTATGTATATGGAAACTGCACATCTACTAAGTCATTATTAATATCTATATTTATTGATGAGGATTCAAGGATTCCATGAAGGGCCAATGAACTAAAAAGTCTGGGGATCCGTGTGGTCTTGTGTTTTAGTTATGTTCTCTCTGGGTATTACTTACTGTGAGTAGGTTTCCTTCCTTGCCAGGGAATGTACTTCTTTATATAAATTGCCATTTAAGCTTGTGGTCTACGACGTTTTTGAGACCGTGTTCCACTTTCGTCATTTCCTAGAAACTCATGGCCATCAAATTCATTGAAGAATTTTAATAAATTCACAATTAAACATGTTTATTAAATTTTATTGACAACATTTACAACTACATACATCCTTATCTTTACCATGCAGGTGTTGAAGAGTGATGGTACAAGAACACATCCTTGCCTTCTGCAACATATATTATATTAGCTACAAAAAGGATATGGTGACGGCTGCCTAGAGTGGAAGGAAATGGTCTGTTATGAATCTAGGGTAAGGGAGGGGGTGGTCCAGATAGTCCTGATAACTGTTGTCTCTGATACATCTCATGTGGGTGAGAATGCTATGTCTGCCATGCTGAGCAGGATAATACCTCAGTGACTGATGTAGTCCCAAAAATTTCAATGGATGGTATGTAAGGGCATGTAAATCTTGAGCTATAGATTGCTAGATTTCGAAAGTACATTTTAGTGGGAATGCCGCGTATACCTACTGACTTTTCACCCTTTAGTTTGGAAATCACCTTAAACTCACTCAGAATAAGAGGGGGTCAGGCACCAGGACCATGACACCAACCACAACCATGCTCCAACAGCGGAGGCTTCCGTAGCCGATGTGACAGTTCCAATGTCGGAGGTACCATTTCTGAAGAACTGCAAGTCGTCTTCTCCGTATATCTGTGTGTGGATAGGAAACACAATTGGGAAGAAATGAGAAGTAAAACGAATGAATGATGGAATCAGTTGGCAACCTGTACAGATTCGTTTCTGAGAAATGGTTTCGACAATTTTTTGGAATCTTTCACACCAACCACATGGGTTATTAGTATTTCTTAAATACTTATGAAGAGATATTACTGTCTTAAGGTTTCATAGAATCCTTGTGTTTTCTTCACAAGGAACCTCCAAGCTTGATACTCATATGATTACACGCATCACCAAATGTAAATCAAGCCCTGGATATCCATATTCAGCGTCGTGTGAAGCCATGTTATACCTATATTCATGATCAAACTCACTACTTTTACTTCATCGCGATAAGTACACCGTCGCGCTTAGTCGAGGGGGAGGGGCCAGGTTAGACCCCGCCAACAAGGTATGGCATGTTTGGTAGGGGAAGCAGACCGCGTGAGCTAACAGAACGAACAGGTGTGTAGAAGGATGTGCTACGAGGACCAGGCGAGTCGTTCTACCTATCTAGAACATGGGGATTTACCTTGGTCAAATGACTGAAAGGGTGCGATTTAAAGGTGAGATAATAATTAATTTGGCAGTTCTTCACGAATGGAGGCGAGATGAGTTCTTCTCCTGGTGTCACTCTGTTGTTCGCCCCTTCCTCCTTTCGCCTGTACGCTGCCTTAGTGTGCTGGTGAGGCCAATAGCTCGTAACGATTCAAGGTATTCTCTGCCGTCTGTGTAAGGTCTTCCATCGTCTGTATATTGGCCAAAGCATCACCATCACTATTTAGGAGGACATATTTAGGTAGAGGACACTTTAGACGTAAAATTATAGATTTTTGTATTATGAACAGTTCTGTTACAGAAAAGACAAATGTATTCAATTGCTCAAAACTTATTTTGCTCTAAGATACATGCCTTTTGTTAAAGATGACAGCAATGTGAGAACGTTTTAACGGTTTTGCCATATATTTTCATGACCTGCAAAAAAGTATGCTCCGCTCAAATGTGTATATACTTTAATCACCCTTATATTTAAGTAAAAGGTCATTTTTCTTTCTCTTAGTTATGTAAAAGGACGCTTTTCTCTCCCTCAATATGACGTTATGCGATTTTTTTCCAAACGAATGTTTTCTACTTGCCATTAATGGCAAAATTACTGAAAATATTGTTTCGGTTCCCACTTTTTCTCTTTAGGTGTGTGATTTTAACCTTTCCTCTATGATTTACCTCCTTGGTTCTCTATTGCTCGTAACATACCCCTTTACTGCCTTGTAAAACTCAAGAATGTCTAATGCAGATGTATAGAAAGGAAAGGTAAGCGCTTTTCAAAAATATTTTTGTAAGTGATATGTTGATTATAAAATATATAGTTACTGATGACTTGAATTAAGAAAAGATTTTTACCGGCTAGAAATTCACATACTACCTGGTAAGACCCATCGCATCGAGGGTTCTATGTACACTTTTGTTTTTTATGCCATTAAACAGGGTCATTTGTGACATTTTACGGTGTTTTTTTTTCTGGTCTAATGACAGACAAAAATAATTTTGCCAGCAAGCACGCTGCATACAAGGGAGTTTACTGTAACCAACGGGGAGCTGCATAGTTCCTACTCTTTGTCATAAACTTGTAATCTAGGCGATTTTGCAGGCGATAGAGGTTGGTAAATTACTAAAAAGCTAGCCTGCAATTTGTGCTGATTCATCTTCTTATATTGCCATAAAATGAGGGACCATTACCGTTACCAATGTTTACATTGGTGTGTTTATATCAGACGGGGAGCTACTTTTCAGTCTATTAGGTAATTAATCTGTTGCATAAACATGAGTGAAAAGGTGAATTCATTAATGCTGCATCTACTAGTGATACGACCCACATCCTAGGTGATGAGGAAAAAACTAAAGTTGTTTCACATCGAGCCCTCACTAGTGAACTTCGCAGGGAGGCCGTGAGGTATCGCCGTGCTCTGTACAAACATTTTTCTGCCATAGTGGGAGACGTGCCACTATGACAGAAAAATGTTCTAACCAGTCAGAACAAGCTTACCGACAAGAGGGGGAAGATGCATGAGTTCCGAGAAGAAATAATTCGCACTACTATCCATTTTCGCAAGCATGGTAGTATATACAGTACAATGGGAAGGTTTTGAAATGTCATATTGGCTGTGTGGCGGGATAATTATCGCGCGCAGGTGACAGGCGGGCAGGCAAATCTACAGGTACAAATATGCGAGATATTAGTTATTGCATTTATATTTACGCATTAAATTTAAGTCTAATATATTTCTTATATTGCATTATCGCCTGTCAGGATGTGCATTTGTGTGATTCTGAAAGACATATTGCAAATAACCAGAGTTTTATGATCCTCTTCGCTGAATTGTATAGTTATTAAGAAGTATTAGGAATATAAGAACGGCTGCTATAACTTGTTAAAAGATGAAGGGAGGTCTCAAAGATAGTAATGCCCGAGTAGGTAAGTCATTTCCGTTGCTTTATTCTCGTGAGGACTGTTCCTCTGTTATATTGCGCATCTGTAGAAAAGTAAAGATATTATTGATTGTTTTTGCGAGTCAATGTTTTGCATGTGCATATCGAGTGAGAATTGGACTTTGCCAAATGCCTTGTATTTACATAATGCGAACATCTTAAAACCCAGTGTTGGTTAACATGGCTTTACCTTCCTCATTACCGGAATACACCCACTTTCACTCATCGATGTCGCCCGACCTCGTCCCGAAGAGCCGACGTGCATGGCAACTCGGCAAACATCGATAACCTTATAAGCGATGAGGAAGATTTTATATCTTTGTTAACGATGGATATAGGTTCCAAGTATGATTTAAACATGTCTGTTTATTTGTGCTAGTGTATATTTGAAGACAATAATAAAGGTAGATTGAGTACATAACGATTTTTATCGTCCTTTTCATTACATTGTATTTTTATTATTGGGATGCTTTAGCGATTTAAGCTAAAACTGCATACGAAGTCACGATGGAAGCTAAATATAATGATCGGATCAATACCCATGATCGTTTACCTCGCACCCCCCCCCCTCCCCAGATCAATATTCTTGACCCATATCGCATTCGGAGAGCAGGTAAGAGTATCTCTTTTACCCTTTTTCGATGACCTTTGACCTCGCTGTGTTTGGCCGAGGAGTAGGGTGAAGTGGGGAGGGAAGGGGGGGGGGGAGCTATATCTGCTAGGGTTATTGATTAAGTCACGCTCATTAGCTATGGCTGTGATCACTCGTCTAGGACTATCCATTGCTGGTGCGTGCATTAGCTCTTGAGGTAATACTTGCGGTGGGGGGTGAGGTGGGCGGGGAGAGCTAATTTGGCCAACGTTTATTGTGCTGTTTGCTTGTTTACTTCGTCCTCTTACTATTTTTGCTTTGCAATTGTCCCATCCTCCCCCCTCTCATCTCTATTAGGGAGGGGGGAGGATCCTATTGTGCTATTTGTTTGTTTTTGCTACAAGTTCAGACGCTGAATATGGATATGACTCACTCACACCGGAAATGACCCTCTTTCGACCTGAGAAGGGGGGGGGTTAACACCTGTTATCTGCCAGCAGCTGGTTACATGTTTGTTTGTCTGTTGCTTCGTCTTATTCCTCTTACATGTTCAGAGATAAGGAATGGCCGTTATTATTCCTGTTATGACACGTATGGTACGTAGCTAATGGGTACTCAAGGGAGGTTCAAATGGTACATACTGTGTTTGGGTGAGGGGGTATAGGGGGGAATGGGGGAAGTGGGAGGGTGGAAGGAATAGAAGGGGAGGGGTGAATCGCCTGTAACACTTGCAGCAAGATGCTTGTTTGTTTGTTTGTCTGGTTCTTCTTCCTCATCTTCTCTTCTGCCTGCAGGAGGCGGGGGGGGGGGGGCGGTGGAACCTGTGACACCTGCTCTCATGTCGATAGTATGACCTATATCAGCTGGGTGTATATTTGTTTGTTCTTCTGCCTCTTATTCTCATTATTATTGTTTTGAAGAGGATGGTGAGCGGGCAGCGTGTTCTCCCTCATTAGTAACGGTTATTGGTTTCCAGTAATCGATTACGATAATTAACTTCCGGAAGTCGTTAACCCTACTTCCTGTTATGATACGTCATATACGGAGGTAACGGGGTAAGGGTTACCCATAGCAGTGAGCAATTCTGTCCATAGTGTGTTTGGGGGAAGGGGATAATGCATGGTTGTTTGTTTGTCTACTTCTTCTTCCTCTCCTCTTCTTCATTTTCTTATCATCATTATAATTGTTCTAGAGAGGAGGGGGGAGGGGGCATCCTCTATGTTGGCAGCTGCGTACATGTTTGTTTGTTGTCTGCTTCTCCTTCTTCCTTTTATTCTCCTTATCATTATTGTTTTGGAGAGGAAGGTGAGAGGGCACTCTTCGGGTGTGCGTGTTCTCCCTCATTAGACACGGTTATTGATTTCCAGTAATCGATTACGATAATTACTTCCGGAAGTCATTAGGCCTACTTCCTGTTATGACCTTATACGTAGGTAACGGGGTAGGGGGGGGGTACCTATAGGGGTGTGCAGTTCTGTCCATGCGCATACACGTCCTAATCGTACTTATGAGGCCACGTACCCCATTGGTACTCAGGGAAGCTACGTCGCCGCGAGGGATGTGGGTCATGGATAACAGGTTATGTCAAGATCATCATATAGAATAGTTCACCCTAACAAGGTATAGAAAACGAATCTTTC
>NC_091585.1:18454601-18477101 GCF_042767895.1 Penaeus vannamei
CATATCACCATCCTTATCCACTTATTATTACTATTTGTATCATTATCATCGTTATACCATAATATTTTAGTATTATCATTATTGTTGTTGTTATAATTTGAAATTATTATCATCAGTCATGATTATTACGATCATCATTATGATTACAATTTTGATGATACTATCATCAATATGATCATCACGACACAATAATTGCCATACTGTAATTACATCTGTCATTAACACCATCAGCTTTATAATTAAGTTCGGCTTATATACACACACATATATATATATATATATATATATATATATATATATATATATATATACATATGTATATATATACATACATACATATATATATATATATATATATATATATATATATATACATACATATATATATATATATATATATATATATATATATATATATATATATACATATGTATATATATACATACATACATATATATATATATATATATATATATATATATAAACATACATATATATATATATACATACATATATATATATATATATATATATACATATATATATATAATAATAATAAAAATAATAATAATAAATATCACCATTGTCGTCAGCAACACCATTACTACTTTTACTTTTATTTAACGAATATTAAATAAGACCAAATTCAAAACTCACTTACACTTTACAGCCTATCGCCCTCCCTCCCACCACTGTTGTGTTGCCCACCGTCCAATGCTGGTGGAGAAGAAAGAGAAGAAGGAGGTAAAGAAGAAAGAAAAGAAGAATGAAAGGGAGGAGGAGAAGAAAAAAAAGGAGATGAAGCAGGATAGAAGAAGAAGAAGGAGGAGGAGGAGGAGGAGGAGGAGGAGGAGGAGGAGAAGGAGGTAAAGAACAAGAAAAAAGAACAAGAAGAAAAAGAAGGAGGAGAAGGAGAAGACAATAGCTGCCTTCAAAGCAACAGTCTTATGTCCTATGCAACTTTCTAACGACTGAAGACTGTTCGAGCAAGTTGAATCGACAGAATTCAATTCAGGGCAAGTTAAAATTCAGAACACGTCCAGACGTGTCTTCTCATATGTTTCTGCTGCCGATGTGGATGCATTTTTAAAAACATATATACATATGTGAATATATATACATACAAACACATATGTAAAAATATATACATGCAGATATATATGAATACATATACATACAGACATGTATGAATATATATACATGCAAATATTTATGATTATATACATATACATACATACATATGCGAATGTATATACATCCAGATATATATGAATATATATATATATATATATATATATATATATTGATATATATGCAGATATATATGAATATATATATATATATATATATATGCAGATATATATGAATATATATATATATATATATATATATATATATATATATATATATATGCAGATATATATGAATATATATATATATATATATGCAGATATATATGATATATATATATATATATATATATACAGATATATATGAATAATATATACATGCAGATGCATATATGAATTAATATACATGCAGACATATATGAATATATATACATAAACATATATAAATATATATACATAGAGACACAGACACATGTATAAAACACTCATACAACCTGAAAACCTGAATTTACATATTTTTATATTAATTCCCCTATTGTTGATGGTGACGAGAAAATTATTCCCCCTATTTATAATCATCAAAGTGATACGTGTTCTCCATTATTTTTCTGTTTTTTTTTTTTATCTATTTATTTACTCATTTGGTGATGATTAGCTAAAATCAATGACGTCACCCTTAAATGACGTCATAAACCACCACCAAACCACCATGTGTATCTTTACCATAATAAGAAAAAATATAAATGATTAGAGACAGAAATAAAAAAACAGAGTCGAGACGATTGCCCTTGAACTACATGGAAGAGCGATGACGTCATGACATCAGGATGATCAGCTGACGAGAGAATTTGGCATCACTTTTCTCGGCTTAGTCACCGTTCAGCTTGGTCTCCGACCGCGGGGGAACAGAACTGAACGGAATGGAACAAAAAGGAACGGAAGAGAACTGATTTGAACGGTACGGAACGGAACGGCACCAAACGGAGGAGATCTTAACGAAACGGAACATAACTGAATTGAACGGTACGTAACGGAACGGTACAGGACAGAATGGAAGAGAACTGAACAGAACGGAACAAAACTGAACGGAATATAACTGAACTGAACTGAACTGAACTGAACAGAACCGAACCGAACTGAATGGAACGCAACAGAACGGAACGGACTGAATTGAACCAGGTGAGTACATAAACGCCAACATATGTGTGTATATGTATATATATATATATATATATATATATATATAAATATATATATATATATATATATATATATATATATAGTTATTTATATACATGTATACATATATGATGCGAACGCAGCACGAGGGTGGAGCATGACCAGCGGAAGTGGGAGGGCAGCCAGGAGGGCCTTGAGGCAGAGCGTCCCATGGCAACAGACTGACGCCATGAGTCAGTAAGGAATTTTATTTTTATATTCGCGTATCTTTAAGTTAGTACTGCTGTTGTACCTTTCAGTCTGAAATTGAAATGATACTTCGAATATCAATCAGAAAAGGAGAGAGAAAAATCGTAATGAAATAAAATGTTAAAGAAAGTAATTGGGTATATGGTAACTGCGTAGTGGTTCTTAACCGATAGGACGCGACCCCAAGGGATTCCGGTGGGGGGGGGGGGGGGAGCGATTCTAGAAGAATGGAGAGGGGTGCGCCAATGTAGTAGGTGTGGCAAGCTTACTACTTATTCAAATTATACTTTGAAATCCTCAAACAATCTGCATGATAATTACTTAGAGAAAGACTCTTCAGCAAATTTGTTGTATTTCGTTAAATTTAGTATTATAATGTAATAAATGGAAAGATTGATGCTCGGTGGGTTGCCTGTATAGTACAACTAGACTTGAAAGACAAAAAATGTGGAAGGAAGAATTAGTGGTAAAGGAAGGAGAAGGAATGGAGAAAAGGTAATTGAAGATAAGTAAGCCAGGGTACAGCTGGGGAACCACAGGGATAGCAGCGTGGCTTGGCGGTCTCTCTCCCTTTGTCTACCGCTGGCCAATCAAGCGCGCGCATTTCCACCTAACGCGCATGAGTCGAGGATTCCTATTGGCTGCAGGTGATGCCTTTGGCGCCTTTTCTTTAGACATTCAGCTTTGTTTTTATTTTTAGCGTTGTTTATCTTTACTTATATTTAATTATAAAATGGTTAATTTTACTTTTTCGAATCGTTATTCTTTCGGAATACGAAGTATAGCAAACACGATATCTTAGAAAGTAAAGAAAACTTAAAAACTTTTAATGATTCTCACAAGTGCTTTTGTTAGCTCGATAATTAACCTTAAGCTCCCCTCTTTTCTTCTAGTTCCTCCCCTCATGATGCACGATACTGTTAAAAAATATTAGAGACAATCTTACTTTTGTCTCAATAAACGTCAAAGTCCCTTTCTCTCTCTCTCTCTCTCTCTCTCTCTCTCTCTCTCTCTCTCTCTCTCTCTCTATCTCTCTCTCTCTCTCTCTCTCTCTCTCTATCTCTCCCTCCCTCCCTCTCTCTCTCTCACTCACTCTCTCAACAACATTCTCATCATCTTCTTCAAGTAAGTCTAAATCACTTTTTTCGACCAGTTCATGAATAAAAATAATATTGTGTGAAATACGTAAATGACACTAAGGACGTAAATTCCTAAGTTCCACAGCATGCACGCATAGCAGCAGCAGCATGACCACCAATGCTCATCTGCCGCTCTTATCTTGTTTACAGCTAGCCTCGTTCGGTGCTGTAAGTAAAGATATTAATTCCTCAACAACTGGTGATGGCAGTTGGTGTAGCAGCTGATGGTAATTATCTGTGTGATACACAACCACATATCTACGTGGTATGTAGATCCGTAGTTCTTAACCGGGGGTGTGTGGATGCATATGAAATATTTAGGCAAGATCTATATTTTGCAGAAGCATTTTATTTATTTGTTTATTTAATTATAATAATAATAATAATAATAGTAATAATTATCATTATCATTATTATACTGTTATTATTATTATTGTTATACTATTATTATTACTATTATTATTATTATTATAATATTATTATTATTATTATTATTATTATTATTATTATTATTATTATTATTATTATCATTATTATATGTGCGGAGAGAAAATAAAACTGCTTTCTGGAAAATGCAGATACTGTTCCCTTAGGAGATCATATGCCCTGAGATGATTCCCTCCTGAAGAGGTAAATTAGCATCAGACTCCAGTGCAGGATACGCGTATGAGGACGAGGGAGGGACGAGAAAGACACGCATAAAATACACGCGAATAAAAAAGGGGGAGGGAGGTTCTCGTCGACGTCTCAGACCGTGCGATCCTTCCCGCATTATCAACACGCAGACCTTTTTGCTTTAGTGAGTTTGTCTGTTTGAAAACCTTTTTTTTTTGTTGGTACATATAGGGTGCAGAATTAGCAGTAAATTATTTTCGTACATATACTTCAATGGGAGGATTATGTACTACGGAATCATAATAAATATATAAGCTTTGTGAATAAAAAATTGTATAAATGCATGGCACCAAATTTGCAGTTTAGTATTTTTTATTTAATAAATTCAGGGGGTCTGGGAATTGACTACTAATTTGAAAGGAGTGGGTACACTGAAGAGAGTTAAGCACCACTAATGTAGATAATTGCTTATATGTTATTATGGGATCATTTCAGTTAAATGATTACATAAATGATAAGTACTTTTAAGTATATCGTCAGCCATATCTAAGCAAATTACCAAGCAAATGGGTAACTTAGATATATATCAATTGACTGCAACATAAAAAAAAAATTATGAAACAACAAACTTAATACCTCGACTAAACTTGAAAAAGTTCTCCATCAAATGACCAAATAAAAATGAAAATAAATGCTTCTCTCTTTTGCTGTAGACTCTATCGAATCTTCTCGCTACTCCGTCGACATTCTTGCAAGTTTTGAAGATGCACCAGAAACCCGTCTAACCTGCAAGCTGTGCGAGTTTGAGGATAGAGCAACCATTTTTTGCTGTTCATGGGAATCCCTTCAGCGGTGCGAGAGGACAAGTGAATGTAAAAAAGAGGGAGGGAGAGAGGGAGAGAAGGATAGAGAGATAGAAAGAGAGAGAAGGAAAGAGATAGACAGAGAAAAGGAAAGATAGATAGATAGGTAGAAGGAAAGAGGAATTCAGCAGGAGAGGGAAAGAGAAAGGTCAAGGGTCAATGTGAAGGTTAGACAGAGAGGGAGAGAGAGGGAAGGAGGGAGGGAGGGAGGGAGGGAAGGAGGGAGGGAGGGAAAGAGGGAGGGAGGGAGGGAGAGAGAGGGAGTGGAAGAGGGAGGGAAGGGGGGAGGGAAGGAGGGAGGGAGAGGAGAGAGAAACAGAGAGAGAAAGAGAGAAACAGAGACAGAAGCAGCGACAGACTTACAGACAGACGGAGAAAGAGAATGAAAGAGAAAAAAGACAAGTGCATGTGTCACACAGAAAGATTAGCGTTCAAATTTTAAATTCCTGTGTGATTCTATTCTAATCGTTACCCATGAAGATTAGGGTCAGACGGGTACCTAATCAGCGCCGAATGAGAGTAGAGGACGTGTGAAGAGGATGATGATAAAGACGTGAGTAAAGAGAAACGAGAAGAAAAATAGGTGTTCTTGATGGTGTTTTACAGGGGGAAAAATTGACGAAGCCAGTGCATGCATGTAGATATTTTAGATAATTGATAACTCTCCCTCTCTCTTTTTCTCCTTCCCTCCCGCTTTCTCTCTCTCTCTCTCCCTCCCTCCCACTCTCTCTCCCTCCCTCCCTCTCACTCTCCCTCCCCCCCTCCCTCTCTCTGTCTATCACAAACATTTGAGTACATACGTTCATTGCAGTATGTCTTTTTTCATTGGTATTTAAATCGAAATTCAGTCCTGTATCCGACCAGCAGGTACCTGATTATTATTATTATTATTTATTTATTTATTTATTTTATTTTATTTTTATTTTTTTACCAACCGTTAACCCCAAGCGGTCGTTAGGTTAGTTTCCACTTCATCTTTATATATATATATATATATATATATATATATATATATATATATATATATATATACACATTTATATATATAATCAGTTTTCTAAGGGAGACAAAACTTATACGACTTTATCTAGACTGGCTAACTGTGTTAACATGACCACATGCTGCTGGTCGATACACAAGAAAATCAACATGGAAGCCAACAAGTTTTCCCGCGCTGGACTTCCATTACGTAGTTGACTGTTCATGGATTAGCGACCACTCCTCTTAGGCGAACTTGTGGAAAATTGATTGGTTTATCTTCTGATCTTGTTGCTTGTTTCCAGATTTGTTGCTTGCTATTGAGAATCCCAATAACTTGGTTATTTTGTTAGTGTTTGGCGGTTTGAGACATTGTAATAATCATTTTTTTTGTTTCATTATTAAGTAAGTTCATGAAATAAAAGAATATTAAAGATAAATTCATTCGTTTAAATCCTACCAATCAACCTATTTAACGGACATTTTCTTCAGTCTGTCATTCGCATTGCAGGGATTAGGGACTGCTGATGGTAAACGACCTTCCTGCCTGCAACGACCATCTCCCTGTAACTACCCTCCTCCCAGCAACGACCATCTCCCTGTAACGACCATCTCCCTGTAACTACCCTCCTCCCTGCAACGACCTTCCTCCCTGCAACGACCTTCCTCCCTGCAACGACCCTCCTCCCTGCAACGACCATCTCCCTGTAACGACCCTTCTCCCTGCAACGACCCTCCTCCCTGCAACGACCCTCCTCCCTGCAACGACCATCTCCCTGCAACGACCCTCCTCCCTGCAACGACCCTCCTCCCTGCAACGACCTTTCTCCTGTTAACGACCCTCCTCCCTGTAACGACCTTTCTCCCTGCAACGACCCTCCTCCCTGTAACTACCCTCCCTGCAACGACCATCTCCCTGCAACGACCATTCTCCCTGCAACGACCATCTCCCTGCAACGACCCTTCTCCCTGCATCGACCTTTCTCCTGTTAACGACCCTCTTCCTGCAACGACTCTTCTTCCTGCAAGTTGCGTTTATGGTACGGCTATATGTACAGCTTACTAGTTGTTACACATACTGTTTACTTTATATGATTTTCTTATTTGTATTAAATTAATACACTCTGCAATTAATCACGGTGGACAATTGGTAGGTGATTTCATGCTAATTATCCAATAAATAATGGAAAGATTAATGGTAGCTATAACTAATATTTATACAGTCCTCTCGTTGTCTTCCGTTGGCTTCCGACTACTAGCATTCCTTTTCTTATCCTTCTCTTCGTTGCAGTGCGTCCAGAGAATTGTCCACACTTAAAAAAGAGAGAGAAAAAGAAAGAAAGAAAATAATGCGAGACTGTGTAATCCAAGATGCAGCGTAAAGAATTTTGGTAAATACGGTCTCAGATCACGTGATGTGAAGTTTTCACATATGATTACTTGTAGTTTCTCTTGGTTAGATATGTTTAAACAATTACATGATACATGTAAAAGTGGCGGACGAAAATCTTTTAATGAAATGAAGCTTCGAAACAGTCTTAGCTTATACAGTAAACAGATGTTCAAAACGGTATTCGGAACATGCTCCTGTTTTGACCGTGGCTGTACCTTTTCGCCTCGCCTTTGCCACGTGGTTCCTCGTCATCTCCGGTTGTCTCCTCAGTTATCGCTGTCTGATATGGACGTCTGGTATCTGTGATCCCACGGGGACATCTGAAAGGCGTGGCCATACAAGTGCCGTCAGATCAAACTCATCGAAAGTAGCATAAAAGTTCCCTAAAAGTAGCAAATTGACAGAGAAAGTAGCCCGAATCCTATTCACGTACACACACACACACACACACACACACACACACACGCACACACACACACACACACACACACACACACACACACACTGCTAGCAAAACAACGAAGGGAACTAGAAAGTACACATTCATTATACACACTACTTAAACTTAAACCATTTGTAAATTCCTCGATTAGAGAAGTGAATATGAGGAGACATACCAAACGAAGTCTAACACATGTTAGCTGATCAAATCCATTACTCTTAGGAGAGGAGAATAGATGTCGGGATGGAAAAAAATATTTGCAAAGACATGACTTGCAGGGCGAGTTGTTTTAACGGGGTTGAAGGATATTGCAGCTGAGAGGAGAAGAGAATTTGCAAACCCGGTAATACAATAAGATGACACGCGTCGGGCGATAGGCCGAGCAGGCGTCTAGCCAATCAGCGCCAAGGCCATTGCCAGCCACGCCTGCCTCTCTCGTGCGAGGCGCAGTTGTACCTGAGCCACTGCCTCGAAGACATCGTACAGCGTTCCTTTTCTCACTATTTTGTGATTGCAAGGGTCAGGCTGCAGAACAGCTTTCGGCAGTGTTTAGTTTGGACTGTTCATAATTTTCGTACATGTAACAAATGTAAGCTGCATTGTAATTTTGATATATATGTTTTGTGCTGGAACATTGCTGATTGTATCTCCGGATAATGCTTATACTTTTTTACGATCATAATAACTAAAAGCAATGAGGATTTGTGGTTCTTTTCTGTTTCAGGACCGACGAAATCCTTGTTTTTAAGAAGGAAACTTGGAATGCTGCCACGCTACACCAGAATGACTTTGACACAGACTTTACGCCGATGAATATCAACTAAACCACTCCAAATTGCAGTCGATCGGTGCGAAATGTTTCTGGACGGAAATTCCTCTCAACCAAATATAGATAATGACCAGGAAACAAGAGATCCATTTCAAACAGACGAGCAGGAATTCCAAAGCTCTCCAGTCCGTGAAAATGGAGAAGAAGGTGACTATATCCTAGCTCAGACATATGACCTGGAACATTTAAGTGAGACAGTTGAATATCAAATTGCCAGCGATTATACAGAGGTAAGAAAAGAAAGCACAGGCTTGCCCAGTTCATCCAGTATAGGAATGAAAATGCGTTTTGGTTCGTGTCCTGAAGTCGAGGGAAATAGTATAGAACCATCCCTCGGAAGGCTTAGTAGAGAGAGCATCCCAGAAAGCACAAGCTCATCTGGCAGCTTGAATTCACCCAAATCACCAAAGGACTTGGAGAGAAAATCAAAGTCTCCGAAGAACAAATCCGTATCCAATCGTTCTCGAAGAAATGAAGGTAGAAAAACACGGGAATCTGTTCCATCAAGTGGGTATTACCTAGTCGTCCACCATGCAATCGAAGAATGTCCAATGTGTTACACTGAGCTGTGCCCTTCAAGATTCACCTTAAATGTCAACACTTTCCTCCTTTCTACGATTTGCACTGGCTGTGAGTTGGTTATCAACATAAAGATCGATCCTCCTAATGGCTCTTCAAATGTTTCTGTCGCGAAGAAAGTTTCTAAAACACAGTAATGTTTGAAGCAAAAGGGAGAACCAGAGGATTAGAGGATTCTTTAAAAAAAATATGGAAATTACAGCATTAATTCTTTTGTGGCATTTGATACCCGCTTTGTAAACAAAACAAGTACATGCATTTACACGTTTGTCTGTGCTGGTCTGATATACTGAAAAAAATTATGAAACTCGCTTTGCTTTTGATTATCCTTTTTATAAATCTGCAATTATCAATATAGTAAACCAAAAATCATTGGCAGTGTATGTAGGCAAATGGCTTGCCGACATTCCTTTCCAGTGGTTTTCAAATATAGCAGGTAGTGTACGTAATTTCCTTACTATGAAATTATGCTTCCACACACAGGTGATCTGTTCAGTCGAGGAGAAATAAAAAACAGCATAGGGAGCATATTTCCTTGCAGGTCTTCATATTTGATGAAACTGTTATGTGAGGCTTCCAAGAATTGCCACTGCTGCTAGGAGGCAAATATGATTCAGCATGCAGTAATTGTGCCAGAGAGGGAAAATATACCATTTATAGAATAAGTGCCAAATCTTGTGACCTCTATAGACACTTGTCTCAAGGCGTTCATAATATAAAATAGGACACATTCTTCGTCAGCATCTAAGCTAGTTTACAGTTTTTCATTATCTCTAATATTGACATAGCTATTTATACACTGTTCCACCAGATATTGCAGGTCAGAATATTGGCATAAACGTTTTAGTATGCCCCATCATCTATCTACCCACTCTCTACTACAGCCACATGTCTGAAGCGTTAGCATTAGTAGTACAGAAGTTAGAGGCATTAGCATGGTAGTTTTGTCATTAAAATTGTAATTATATGTATTAAGGAAGTGTCTGGTTGGGATACAAAAAAGAAAGTAAGATATAACTTATGGAAAAGTATATGATCATTTTGCATAATAGTTTGTTTAAATTCAACGCTAAGATCTGCTACTCAACCACATGCATTTGTTTACATTCAAAGCGTCTCATTTGTTAATTGTTTTCTCCAAAAGAATCTGAAAAAGGTCAAAACATTTCAATTTTTTTGCTGAACCTCACATGGCATCAAGTAGAGCAAAGAGCTGCGACACTCCTTCAATCCATCAGCTCGTTTGTAGTGATGAAGCCTGCCTTGTACATCTGAAGAAGGAGGGAGAGAGATTTGTACTATCCTCAGTAAGGTAATGTGTGCTTATCTCTTTGCTTTACACATCAATCTACCAAAGCCTTCTAAATTAAAGCGGTACATGGTGCATCTTGGAAGTCTCGGAAACCTATCAGAGCAGAGAAAAAGGAAGGAATGATCTTCAATTGTTTAAAGAGATGAAGATGCAGTGACTGTCTCCCCACTGCCACTGCCTTCCCCCACGCCCACCCCCCTGCTAGCTCGAGCTCCTCCCTTTTGGTGCAGCGTTCTCGTCCAACAATTTGCTGGCGTGCGTTCAATCCCACACGCTGCCAGTGGATGGTAACCCTGGGCATTCCTTGCACACGGGGTAGTAATGTAGAAGCAAAAGAAACACAGCATGTCACATAGAAGAATATCTATTATGACAAGCGGTAACTAAATTATAATCATAATCATATCTCTGGCACCTGACACCTCTCCACCCTCCCTCAGCCCAGCACATCACATGAATGCATGTCACGGAATTCACCCATCCTTATTCGCGTTGAGCTTTTGGGGACACTGAGGTAAAGTTTATTGCCCAAACTGCGGCACAGGATCACAATGCTAGTTATGAGAAGGCATCGCTTCTATAATAATGTCAATGTTACTTCAACTTTGCAAATTAAGTCTCTCCAACCTCAAGATAAGAAAGAGAAGTGATTCATTAAATAAGGAGATGAAGGTAGAGGGGAAGACTTGAGGCCTTTTTTGTAGCTTGTCCAAAACCCCAAACACTTTGATATATGTTTGCCCTTTATGCAAACATTATTCGAACCTACGGAAACATCTTTCCAGTTTGTATCAGTTTGTATGCCTCTACCTTGATGCAAAGTGATACACTCTGGTCAGCCAATCAGAGCAAAGTATTTTTCAGATATATCTCACATTTATATTATCATTAATTACGATTTACATTGTATGATTATTGAGACAGAACTTATATGAAGGTGCAGAAAATATTTTTGTCTTATTAGCAGTACATCAAATACATATTCATTCTCTAAAGGCAAAATTAGTCAGTAAAGATGGTCTCTGAAACTACATGGCAAGAAGTTCTAACCTGTCCGAGTCACATAGTGTGGCAATGACCGGTGGGATCTTAATAAAAAAAAAAAAAAAAAAAAATCTGTACCTCTATAACCTTTTATGATACAACATTACCGGCTTTGAGATATCAAAGGAAATGCTGTGTACTTTGACTTGATATAATTCAACCAATAAGACAAGGAGGGAATGCCCGTTATCTTTGGGAATATCCGGTTGACTGAGATTTGGACTCTATGTGAAGACAAGAGCTCACTGCCAGTGGACACGATAAGATACAAAGCGTCACTTTTTATGTGAATCAGAAAAAAAAACTAGTGATATCGTGTTTTGTAGCAACCATGAGGCAAGATCAATGTATCAAAGTGTTAGGGCTGTTGGGATATTACACAAGTCGTACATTTTAAAAGTTACTTGGCGACAAATAGTTTTACAGATCAGACGCCCCTCAAGCATGTAGAGGTAATACCCGCCGCAGGAGAACGGGAGACCAGGAACAAATATAAAGGAATAATCATCAACGGGACAGGTAGGCACTCCATGACCCACGATATGAACGAGAAGGGGTTGCTCTTGATGGAGGTCATGGCAAGGGGTCTTGGCTTGTGGGTTTATTAGGGAAAGTACATGGGAGACCCCCTAAGAGACCTCGATCACCTTGTCGAGAACGTGGTGTTGGCGAGTGTAGACCCCGTGTGTCTTCATCTCTTTGCTATTATCCTTGGGTAAACTAAGCTCGGGAGTGGAGGACGCAGAAGGAGGCGGCTTCATGCGATATGGAGACTCCGGAGGACTTTGACAGAAGCCTTTAATTAAGCGTGGAGAGCCACCTTCCGGTCAGGTAAGATATTGTTTACAGTCGTATGAAAAGACACAAATATTTCTGTATTTCAAAGTTACCTTTTTTGCAGATGCAAATGCTAACTGCTCAGACATTTCCTTTTAGATTCTCATTAAGTTGTTTCGAATGTCAAAATGGAGTACAAATCTACAAACGTATTTGTTTAGCATTGTGATATTATTTTTTCTATATATAAAAAATCAAGACGGTGTCGAAATTAGCTGAAATTTGCTAAAACATACTTTAGATTAAAAATATTTAAAGTTACATCATTTTGAAAAGTGTTATTAATCTTTTCTTGAAAAAAAATAGAGGAGTAAAACATTAAAGTCATGGAAGTCTTCTTCACCTACTTCTTTCCTTCAAGAAAGACTCCTCACCTGTCTGTTCTTTGTATGTCCTGCACAGAGAAAATCTATTCTCTCCATCGCCCCTTCGCATTTTCAACTGCAGGTTTGTGTCGCCAGGTTAAGACTCTCCGCCATGAACTGCTCTACATCAGTTCTCCAGTTCCTCGGCAGTTGGCAAGTATGCTATATCTTGTGCTTCCTGCAAGCTCTGTGGCGTGACAGGTGCCGCTTAGCGTCTCTGTGAACGTAGATATGTTGTATCTAGGGGACACACCAACAACACCCTCTTCTGCCACCCGTGCGGCACAGGCCATCAGATGAATTGGTCAGCTGCGCGAATTGTCTTTCAGCTGAGTGATGTCCGTCGCCCATAGACTAATGGAATCCTCTATAAATCAGCTGCCAGCTTCAATCTTATTAGTGGTATTCCTCCTTCCGAGATTACTCCCTTTTTGCCGGCCACCCATTTCATAGACCGCCTGAATCTTCGACCTGACGTGACCTGCCTTCTTTCCCGTTTATCTGTCTTCACGTGACCATCTTTCCCTCTTATAGTCCTTTCTCTTTCCAATTCCTTTTCAGATTTGAAGATGAAATCCTGGAGGACTTCGAAAATGCTGCTTCAGTTTGTAATAAATCTTACTTATGTACATATATATATTACATGTACAATACATCAATTATATAACTAGGAATGTATGAGAAACAACTATTGGAAAATAAAGTAACATATTCTCTCTCCGTAATTTTATGAAATGCTTCACCTTAAGAGTGCAGCGCACCTGTGTTAAATCAGTTCAGCAAATCAACATTCATATGCCCCTGAAGATGGTATATCACAGATGTAATTCATTTTTCTAGTCGTATTTACTGTAGTGGGGGGAGTTTGTATATGGAATGAGTCGTTTTTTATTATTTTTAGAAGAAATAAAGGCCATTATATGCAGTATGATAATGTAATAATAATTTTTATTTTACCGGTGCATACGCGAATAGCATATATTTATATATGTATCATATATATTGAAATAGTCGGATTAATTTGACCAATCTACGTTCCTGATCCTCTGACCATTCTTGCCTCGAGAGTTGATACTTACTACCTGGCTAATTCAATACGAAGGGAGAGGAGACACGTCTTACATTCCTCTTGTCTTTTCGTAAAAAAAGGACGTTTTAAGTGTTGCTACATATTTTTTCTGGGCTGCCCCCCCCCCCCCCCCCCCAAAAAAAAAAAATATATATATATCAATAAAGAAAATAAAAATAATTATCTGAAAGAAGTAAAAGGACATACTTCTCTCCCTCGTGATGCATATATTTACCAAACTTACGTGTTCTACTTGCCTATTTACACCCCTCGACTGTATTTCTTTGTCATTTGCCCAGTACCATGAAAATATGTAGCACAGAAGTATAAACAGACAAGGAAAACGCCTCTGCCATTAATATTTTCCAGAAAATAATGTTTCTTAGGAAAAAAGTATATGTACCAACAACTTAGTGTGGGAAAAGATCAAACATAAATACTGTAAGACTTATTAGTAGTAACTTGCATCTTGTCCAAAAATTATCCAAATCACCAGTCAGGATTTTTTTTTGTACCTTTACCTGTTAGTTGAGAATTCCTTCTATTGCAAAAAAGGTAATTGTGTTATTCAATATCGTAAATGTTATACTTATGTAACACTCTTGCCTTTCCTAAAACCCAAAGGAAAATGACATTGTCAACTCTTTCTATCATGGTTTTATCAACATTTTGCAAGATCTTACAGAAAACTGAAAGCTGTTAAACTTCTGATTCCTCTTTTTTCTCCATCCTGAGTAAATTTTCCACAGCGATCCGCCATATCTCTTCCTGCTTTTCTTCGCAGTCTCCCCTGTGCACAAGCAGAAAAGGGTTATAGGGAAAACGGCAGAGCAGGGAATAGAAAACGGACGGGAGAGGTCATCAGTCCAATATATAGAAATGTGAACTTTTGTGACAAGAAAAAAAAATCGCGGAATACTATTTTTTTTGTACTTTACTCTACTTATCAGAACAAATTATAGAAAATGTGCCCAAGCAGGGGTTATATGTGTCACTTTAGGATATTAAACTCCCAACTTATAGAGTGAAAATGAAAACGGCCATAATAAAAAAATAAATTAAATTATAACGTTTCGAAATCATCAAGAGTTCCTTATCAGACGGATATATATATAAAAAAAAAAAAATAGATTAATTTCATTTCTAATTGTTAACTGATTTCCTATTCATATCTGTGTTCATATCTGCATCTGTTTAAAAACTATCTGAACAGGCATCCAAGTCAGTGGATATCATCTTGGGTGCCGAAGACGTCTACCATTTTCAGGCGACAAAACAGATGTAAAGAAATAAAGATTATCTGCTCCACTTTGGTTCAGGAAGTTGTCTCATCCGTTCTATATATACTTTGACTCTTAAGACAAAAAACGCGGTTTGATTACGATTTACTTTACATAAACGATCTCTATTCTTCTATTCTTCTACATTCTGTTATCATTCGGACATTGCAGGAGAGAGGTGTTTAAAAGTTGAAATTAACATATCCAAGCAACAAGGAATAATTCAAAGAAATAAAGATAGTCTGCTCCACTTTGGTTGGTGAGCCGATATGTCATGGCGGCTACCACCTGGTGTTGATCCGCCTGCCTCGAAAGGTATAGAAAACGGGAATGTGGAAACTTTCGCTTGCGTCTATAATGATCGTATACGGGTGTCTATGATATTTTTTTTATTAAAAAAATTGATTGTCACTCCTGTATGTCCCTCGTTCCCTCTCCTCTTCCCTCCTTCTTTCTTTCACTCCATCTCCTTTTCCCACATATCCCTCCTCCTTCTCACCCTCTCTCTCACCACTCGTCCCTCCCTTCCTCCCCCCTCCTTCCCTTTCTCCCCATCTTTCCTCGTCCCTCCCTCCTCTCTCTTCCCCCCCCTCTCCCTCTCCCCATCTCGTCCCAACTCCCTCCTTCGTTTCCTCTCTCCCTTCCTGCTTCCCTCCATCATCTTTTCTCTTTCATCCTTCCCTCTTCTCTCCTTCCTCCTTCCCCTTTCATCCCTCCCTCCCCTCGTTCTTCCCTCTGCTCTCACTTCCCACTTCCCCCTCTCCCTCTCCCCTCTCGCCCCTCCTTCCTTTCCCTTTCATCTATTCTTCCCTTCGTCCCCCCTTCCTCTCCCCCTCTCGCCCCCCCTTCCTCTCCTCTCGTCCCTCCCTCCTCTCCCCTCTTTCCCTCCATCTTCCCTTCCCTTTCATCCTCCTTTCTTTCTTCATTCCTTCTCTCGTTCTTCTTTTCCTTCCCCATCTCTTTCTCTCTCTTTCTTTCTTTCTCCCTCTCCTTCCCTTTTTCTTTCTTTCTTTTTCTCCTTCTCCTTCTCTTTCTTTTTCTTTCTCTCATGGAAATCATAATCGATATGAAAAAAAATTTGCAATTGACGAACGGACGAGTAACAGAGTGTGTAATAGTATGCGGGAGGCGTGTTCTCCCCCCCCCCCCTTCTGTTACTTCTTGTTGTGTGGTAGAGCGTGGCTGAGCGGTAAGGCAGTCGTAAGTAAGGTGCTGACGTACTCTGAAGCAAGGTCTATATAAGTACTTATATAGACCTTGCTCTGAAGATGTTGCTGCAGATAAACTTGTCGCAGTTTTCTTGCCTTTATTCTGGGTAACTGGTACAGAGGGGCGATGCAGGATGGGAGCGCGTCCTGCCAAACCCGTGAGGGCGAGCGGTCTGACTCGATGGCAGAGGAATTGCCATGAACAAATTTCGTTTTAAACATATCATAATGAAGAATATTTCGTTTTAAACATATCATAATGAAGAATATGAATGAACACAAATTTAGAAACATATGGTCACATTATGGTTTCGTAATGAAGAAACAAGGGATACCTTATGTAGTCTGGTGTGTGAGAAAAAGAGTTATGATGTTTACAAGACTAAAAGCTTCATGACAGGAAGGTATGTGGTTAGAATAATCGTGAACAATTGATAACTAGAATATGTACAATAATAATGATTACAAAAGCAGCAATATAGACAGTGCATTTTCTGAGGAACATTTTGAGTATGCACAAGGTATGAGTCAAAACATAGCTATAAAGTAATCAGAGGGATTGTCGGTAAGGGTCGGAATTGCTTGAGCGCTAGGCAGTTTGTCATGGGCGTCTCGCGAGGGGCGCAGGACACGATGGCGCCGGGGAGTCCTATATACTGCGGGAGTCTACAGCGAGGGTGATGTCGAGGCCGAGGTGAGAGGTCACAGAAGAAAGAGAGGGGGGAGAGAGAGGGGAGAGAGAGGGGAGAGAGAGGGGAGAGAGAGGGGAGAGAGAGGAGAGAGAGAGGAGATAGAGAGGAGAGAGAGAGGAGAGAGGAGAGAGAGAGAGGAGAGAGAGAGAGGAGAGAGAGAGAGAGAGAGAGAGAGAGAGAGAGAGAGAGAGAGAGAGAGAGAGAGAGAGGGAGGGGGGGGAGGGTCAACACGCAACCTGTACAAGAAATTAAAAAATCAATAACGTATAGAAGGGGTGAAAGGGTGGCCGGCAACCGAGCGAACGAGCAGGTGAGAACGATTACCTTCTGGCTAATGAATTTCCGGCTTAGATCCATCATTAAGGGACGAGGGGGTAAGGGAGGGAGGAAAGAAGGGAAGAGGGGAGAAGAGGGAAGAGAGGGAGGGAGGGAAGGAGGGAGGAGGGCAGAGGAAGGAGGGAGGAAGGGAGAGGAAGGAGGGAGGAGGGGAGAGGAGGGAGGGAGGAGGGGAGAGGAGGGAGGGAGGAGGGGAGAGGAGAGAGGGACGAGTGGGGAGAGGGAGGGAGGGAAGGAGGGGAAAGGAGGGAGGAGGGGAAAGAAGGGAGGGACGGAGGGGGAGAGATAGGGAGAAGAGGGACGGACGAAGGGGGAGAGAGAGGAACGAGGTGTTAGTGACGAACAAGCAATTCTGACTCTTACTATCACTCTCTCCGATTACCTTATGAATTGCATGTATAAATATGTTTGGTTTATATTCAAAATGTTCGTTAGAAAATATTTATCTTGAATCGCTCTGAATGTAATCGTTATTATTGATATTCAAATGTTTTATGTTTTTTTTTTATTACTCGGGAATTCTGTATCCTTATAACGAAACTTTTTAGTCTTGTAAACACCATTAGTCTCTTCTCCCATACAACAGTTTTATAAGGTTCCCCTTATTTCCTCATCACAAACGGTCAAGTGTGTTTCCCAATTTGTGTTTATTTTAATTCTTTCGTGCTTTCCATTGTGTTTCAAAACGAAGGTTTTTGTTCACGACAATTTCTGTGCAGTCGACACCAACCGCTCGTCAACTCCCAGCTTGGCATGGCATGGGATAATGTCAGCTGATATGAATACAGTATGTTTAATACAACGAAATACTAAGAATAAGAATACCAAGAATATATAGTGTGATTGGCATGACATGGGATAATGTCAACTGATATGAATACAGTATGTTTAATACAACGAAATACTAATAAAAATACTAAGAATATATAGTGTGATTGGCATGACATGGGATAATGTCAGCTGATATGAATACAGTATGTTTAATACAACGAAATACTAAGAATAAGAATACAAAGAATATATAGTGTGATTAGCGTGACATGGGATAATATCAGCTGATATGAATTCAGTATGTTTAATACAACGAAATACTAAGAATAAGAATACAAAGAATATATAGTGTGATTAGCGTGACATGGGATAATATCAGCTGATATGAATTCAGTATGTTTAATACAACGAAATACTAAGAATAAGAATACTAAGAATAAATAGCGTTATTGGCATAGCATGGGACAATGTCAACTGATATGAATTCAGTATATTTAATACAACGAAATACTAAGAATAAGAATGCTAAGAATATAGTTATTGGCATAGCATGGGACAATGTCAACTGATATGAATACAGTATGTTTAATACAACGAAATACTAAGAATAAGAATATATAGTGTATTATTCTTTCGTTATTCGATGCAACACATAATAACACTTATTGTAGTAGAGGTTTAGAAAACAAAGAGGAGTGAAGCTAAAGTGCCGAAATGAAATTGAAACCAGGGGGCCGAAAATCCCCTGCATGGTTGAAATATATATATATATATATATATATATATATATATATATATATATATATATATATATATATATATATTTATTTATTTATTTATTTATTTTTTATTTTTATTTTTTTGTCATAGTCCTCGGTCTTGAGTGGAATTCGGGGGGGGGGGGGGGTAAGCATTTATTTATACAAATATCTATTATTTTATTTTTATGGTTGTGGTGATGGTTAATATGAAGGAAAAACTGTATATCTATAATAATAATAAATTAAATTACCGGAAATGCCTCTTTTGAACGTGATTTGAATTTCTTAAAGATACCTAGACTGGCAAAGAGTAAAGGTGATTCAAAACATTTTTATCTAACTTTATTTTTTGTTTGTTTCCTTTTTTAAGAATAACATAGAATCATAAAATTTATTAGTTTATTAAAAGGGTAATGTGGAACCAGTAAACTATTTTTCATGTCTTTTAATCTCATCTTTAATTACTGCAAACAAAAACAAAATACAAAAAAAAGAGATTGGAAAGTTCAAGGAGAGAAGAAGATCAATAGGCGTAAAACAAAAGGTGGATGACGGACAGTAAATAAAACAAGAGAGTGGCGACGAGAGAAGAGGAGGTGAGAGATATGTTGACATGAGCGATAGGGGACTGGAATAAGGGAATGAAAGGGTAAAATCGCCCTTATATACAAAAGCTCGTTTCCGGTAGTGACCCACGACTTGGAGGGGGGTTATTTTTAGAAGCACGCGGGCAAAATGGGAGCCCACGTGGCTTGGTATGTGCTTATATACATGCGAGAGAGAGAGAGAGAGAGAGAGAGAGAGGGAGAGGGAGAGGGAGAGAGAGAGAGAGAGAGAGAGAGAGAGAGAGAGAGAGAGAGAGAGAGAGAGAGAGAGAGAGAGAGAGAGAAAGTGAGAGAGGGAGAGGGAGAGCGAGAAAGAGAGAGACTGAGAGAGAGAGAGAGAGAGAGAGAGAGAAGAGAGAGAAAGAAATTGAGTGAGAGAGAGGGGGAGAGAGAGAGAGAGAGAGAGAGAGAGAGAGAGAGAGAGAGAGAGAGAGAGAGAGAGAGAGAGAGATTTAGTTTTAATTCCATTTGATACAATGGATATTCTTTGCTGTGACACACTGTCTGTTTTATTTTGCCCAAATCTCCCCCTGTGTGCAAGGAGTGGCCGGGGTTACCACTCACTGGCCGGGCGTGGGATTGAACGCAGGTCGTCCGCAAGATTGCTAGACCAGCACCTTACCGCTGCGCCGGTCCGCAAGATTGCTAGACCAGCACCTTGCCGCTGCGCCAGCACAGCACACACACGGAGAGAGAGAGAGAGAGAGAGAGAGAGAGAGAGAGAGAGAGAGAGAGAGAGAGAGAGAGAGAGAGAGAGAGAGAGGGAGAGAGAGAGAAAGGGAGGGAGGGAGGGAGAGAGGATGAGAAAGGGAGGGAGAGAGGATGAGAAAGGGAGGGAGAGAGGGAGAGAGGGAGAGAGAGTGAGAGAGTGAGAGAGTGAGAGAGGGAGAGAGAGAGAGAGAGAGAGAGAGAGAGAGAGAGAGAGAGAGAGAGAGAGAGAGAGAGAGAGAGAGAGAGAGAGAGAGAGAGAGAGAGAGAGAGAGAGAGAGAGAGAGAGAGAGAGAGAGAGAGAGAGAGAGAGAGAGAGAGAGAGAGAGAGAGAGAAAGGGAGAGGAGGGAAGGGAGAGAGAGAGGAGAGAGAGAGAGAGAGAGAGAGAGAGAGAGAGAGAGAGAGAGAGAGAGAGAGAGAGAGAGAGAGAGAGAGAGAGAGAGAGAGAGAGAGAGAGGGGGAGGGAGAGAGGGAGGGAGGGAGGGAGAGAGAGAGAGAGAGAGAGAGAGAGAGAGAGAGAGAGAGAGAGAGAGAGAGAGAGAGAGAGAGAGAGAGAGAGAGAGAGAAGGAGGAGGAGGAGATAGGTAGAGAGGGATGGAGGGATGGAGTGAAAGAGATGGAGAGAAAGAGGAGAGAGAGAGAGAGGAGAGAGAGAGAGAGGAGAGAGAGAGAGAGGAGAGAGAGAGAGAGGAGAGTTTAGTGACCTGCTCCCCACGTCGCTCACCCCTCGCATACCACGAAAGCCATGTGTTCCTATTTCACAAGTACTTCAACCTGCCCTGTGCCCGACATTGACGAAGTGACCGTAGAACACGCTAATCTGACCCTTATTACTCTCATACATTTCCATGCATTTATTCTGTTGTCTTCATGTATGAATATGTCATGTTTATACTCAAAATGTTTCTTATGAAATGCTTATTCTGAATAACGATGTATGTAACTGATTTTACCATTGATATTCAAATGTTCTATGTTTCATGTATAGTCAGCCAGTCTGTCCCATAACCACAATGTTTGGATTGTAAAAACATACCTGATATCATGTCAACCATACCCTTGTTCCTCTCCACGAAACGGTTATGTGAACCGATGTTTCTGAATTTATGTTCTTTCATATTTTTTCATGTTTTTCCATTGTATATTGTCTCAAACGAATTTCGTTCATGGCAATTCCTGTGCCATCTACCGCAGACCGCTCGCCCCCGCGGGCTCGGCAGGACGTGCTCCTCCCTGGGCACCTGCCTTGCCCTCTGTACCAGTTACCCAGAATAAAGACAAGAAAACTGCGACAAGTTTAACTGCACCAACATCTTCAGAGTACTCCAGTACGTCAGTATCTTACTTACTTACTACTGCCTTACCGCTCAGCCACGACCTACCAAACAACAAGTAATAATAGTGGGGGGTGGGACGCCTCCTTCCTCCCACTACACACATTACAAGTGGTGGCATCACGCTGGGATTGCCGCACCACGCGCCCCTCCGAAGATTGCCGCACCACGCGCCCTCCGAAGATTGCCGCACCACGCGCCCCTCCGAAGATTGCCGCACCACGCGCCCTCCGAAGATTGCCGCACCACGCGCCCCTCCGAAGATTGCCGCACCACGCGCCCTCCGAAGATTACCGCACCACGCGCCCCTCCGAAGATTACCGCACCACGCGCCCTCCGAAGATTGCCGCACCACGCGCCCCTCCGAAGATTGCCGCACCACGCGCCCTCCGAAGATTGCCGCACCACGCGCCCTCCGAAGATTGCCGCACCACGCGCCCTCCGAAGATTGCCGCACCACGCGCCCTTCGAAGATTACTGCACCACGCGCCCTCCGAAGATTGCCGCACCACGCGCCCTCCGAAGATTACCGCACCACGCGCCCCTCCGAAGATTACCGCACCACGCGCCCTCCGAAGATTGCCGCACCACGCGCCCCTCCGAAGATTGCCGCACCACGCGCCCCTCCGAAGATTGCCGCACCACGCGCCCCTCCGAAGATTGCCGCACCACGCGCCCCTCCGAAGATTGCCGCACCACGCGCCCCTCCGAAGATTGCCGCACCACGCGCCCCTCCGAAGATTGCCGCACCACGCGCCCTCCGAAGATTACCGCACCACGC
>NC_091585.1:18482101-18487101 GCF_042767895.1 Penaeus vannamei
AAATGAGCAGTGACGATAAAGAAGAAACACTGAGAATCGACAATGGAGAGGAAATGAGCAGTGACGATAAAGAAGGAACACTGAGAATCGACAATGGAGAGGAAATGAGCAGTGACGATAAAGAAGGAACACTGAGAATCGGCAATAGAGAAAACATGAGCAGTGACGATAAAGAAGAAACACTGAGAATCGACAATGGAGAAAACATGAGCAGTGACGATAAAGAAGAAACACTGAGAATCGACAATGGAGAAAACATGAGCAGTGACGATAAAGAAGAAACACTGAGAATCGACAATGGAGAGGAAATGAGCAGTGACGATAAAGAAGGAACACTGAGAATCGGCAATGGAGAAAACATGAGCAGTGACGATAAAGAAGAAACACTGAGAATCGACAATGGAGAGGAAATGAGCAGTGACGATAAAGAAGAAACACTGAGAATCGGCAATGGAGAAAACATGAGCAGTGACGATAAAGAAGAAACACTGAGAATCGACAATGGAGAGGAAATGAGCAGTGACGATAAAGAAGAAACACTGAGAATCGACAATGGAGAGGAAATGACGATAAAGAAGAAACACTGAGAATCGGCAATGGAGAAAACATGAGCAGTGACGATAAAGAAGAAACACTGAGAATCGACAATGGAGAGGAAATGAGCAGTGACGATAAAGAAGAAACACTGAGAATCGACAATGGAGAGGAAATGAGCAGTGACGATAAAGAAGAAACACTGAGAATCGACAATGGAGAAAACATGAGCAGTGACGATAAAGAAGAAACACTGAGAATCGACAAAGGAGAGAAAATGAGCAGCACTGATAAAGAAGAAACACTGAGAATCGGCAATGGAGAAAACATGAGCAGTGACGATAAAGAAGAAACACTGAGAATCGACAATGGAGAGGAAATGAGCAGTGACGATAAAGAAGGAACACTGAGAATCGACAATGGAGAGGAAATGAGCAGTGACGATAAAGAAGAAACACTGAGAATCGACAATGGAGAGGAAATGAGCAGTGACGATAAAGAAGAAACACTGAGAATCGACAATGGAGAGGAAATGAGCAGTGACGATAAAGAAGAAACACTGAGAATCGACAATGGAGAAAACATGAGCAGTGACGATAAAGAAGAAACACTGAGAATCGACAATGGAGAAAACATGAGCAGTGACGATAAAGAAGGAACACTGAGAATCGACAATGGAGAGGAAATGAGCAGTGACGATGAAAAACACTGAAAATCGACAATGGAGAAAAACATGAGTGGTGACGATAAAGAAGAAACACTGAGAATCGACAAAGGAGAAAACATGAGCAGTGACGATAAAGAAGAAACACTGAGAATCGACAATGGATAGGAAATGAGCAATGACGATAAAGAAGGAACACTGAGAATCGACAAAGGAGAGGAAATGAGCAGTGACGATAAAGAAGAAACACTGAGAATCGACAATGGAGAAAACATGAGCAATGACGATAAAGAAGAAACACTGAGAATCGACAATGGAGAAGAAATGAGCAGTGACGATAAAGAAGGAACACTGAGAATCGGCAATAGAGAAAACATGAGCAGGGGCGATAAAGAAGGAACACTGAGAATCGACAATGGAGAAAACATGAGCAGTGACGATAAAGAAGAAACACTGAGAATCGACAATGGAGAGGAAATGAGCAGTGACGATAAAGAAGAACGCTGAAATCAATAATAAAACATGAGCAGTGACGATAAGAAAACACTGAGAATCGACAATGGGAAAATGAACGTGACGATAAAGAAGGAACACTGAGAATCGGCAATAGAAGAAAACATGACAATTGGCGATAGAAGAAACATTAATGAGAATCACGACAAACAGAGGAAATAGAACGATGACGATAAAGGGAACACTGAGAATCGACAATGGGGAAATGAGCAGTGACGATAAGAAAAACACTGAGAATCGACAATGAAAGGGAAATGAGCAGTGACGATAAAAAGAAGAAACACTGAGAATCGACAAAGGAAAATGAGCGGTGACGATCTAAAGAAGAAGCACTGAGAATCGACAATGCGGAAAACATGGAGCAGTGTGACGATAAGAAGGAAACACTGAGAATCGGCAAATGGATAGGGAAATGAGCAATGACGATAAGAAGGGAACACTGAATCGACAAAGGAGGAAATGAGCAGTGACGATAGAAGAAACTACTGAGATCATTCAATGGAGAAGAACGAAAGCAAATGGCGATAAAATACAAAGAGAATCGACAATGGAGGCCGAACGTGACGATGAAAGGAGCACTGAGAATCAGCAATGGCAGAAAACATGAGCGAGGGGGCGATAAAAGAAGGAACACTGAGAATCGACAATGGAGAAAACATGAACGGCAAACTGATAAAAAGCTGCTAGAATCGACGAAATGTGGAGAGAATGAGCAGTGACGATAAAGAGGAACGCACTGAGAATCGACAATGGAAGGGAAGAAGTGAGCTTTGAGTGGCGATAAAGAAGAAACACTAAAGAATCGACAATGAAGGAAATGAGCAGTGACGATAAAAGAAGAAACACTGAGAAATCGAGCAAAGGAGAGGAAATGAGCAGTGACAGCGATAAAGAAAGAAACACTGAGAATGCGACAATGGAAGAAAACATGAGCAGTAGACGATAAAGAAGAAACACTGAGAATCGACAATGGATAGGAAATGAGCAATGACGACTAAAGAAGAAACACTGGAGAATCGACAAAGGAGAGGAAAATGAGCAGTGACGATGCTAAAGAAAAGGAAACACTTGAGAATCGACAATGGAGAAAACATGAGCAATGACGATAAAGAAGAAAAACACTGAGAATCGACAATGGAGAAGAAAATGAGCAGTGACGATAAAGAAGGAACACTTGAGAATCGGCCAATAGAGAGAAAACATGAGCAGGGGCTGATGCAAAGAAGGAACACTGAGAATCGACAATGGAGAAAACATGAGCAGTGACGATAAAGAAGAAACACTGAGAATCGACAATGGAGAGGAAATGAGCAGTGACGATAAAGAAGGAACACTGAGAATCGACAATGGAGAGGAAATGAGCAGTGACGATAAAGAAGAAACACTGAGAATCGACAATGGAGAGGAAATGAGCAGTGACGATAAAGAAGTAACACTGAGAATCGACAATGGATAGGAAATGAGCAATGACGATAAAGAAGAAACACTGAGAATCGACAATGGAGAGGAAATGAGCAGTGACGATAAAGAAGAAACACTGAGAATCGGCAATAGAGAAAACATGAGCAGTGACAATAAAGAAGAAACACTGGAGGAATTCGACAATGGAGAGGAAAATGAGCAGTGACGGTCGACTAAAGAAGGAAACACTGAGAATCGACAATGGAGAAAATATGAGCGAGTGATGATAAAGAAAGAAACACTGAGAATCGACAATGGAGGAGGAAATGAGCAGTGACGATTGAAAAAGAAGGAATTACGCAAGAGAATCACGACAAATACGAAGAAAACATGAGAGCAGTGACGATAAAGAAGAAGCTTAACAGAATCGACAATGGAGAGGAACATAGAGCAATGACGATAAAGAAGGAACACTGAGAATCGACAATAGAGAAAACGCATGAGCAGTGACGTTAAAAAAGGAAGAACACTGAGAATCGAGCAATAGAGAAAACATGAGCAGTGACGATAAAGAAGAAACACCTGAGAATCGACAATGGAGAGGAAATGAGCAGTGACGATAAAGAAGAAACACTGAGAATCTTGAGCACGTGGATAGAGAGGAAATGAGCAGTGACGATAAAAGAAGGAACACACTGAGAATCGACAATGGAGATGGAAGAGAATAGAGCAGTGACGATAAAGAAGAAACACGCACTGCAGAAGTCGACAATGGTGAGGAAATAGAGCAGTGACGATAAAGAAGAACACTGTACACTGAGAATTCGACAATGGAGAAAACATGAGGAGAACAGTGACGATAAAAGAAGAAACACTTGAGAATCGACAATGGAGAAAACATGAGCATTGGCGATAATGAAGAAAACTGAGAATCGATGAATAGAGGGAAAAAGGAGAGAGGACGTCGATAGCAAGAAACTAGAATCGATAATGAGAGGAAATGAGTGAAGTATCGAGTAAGAAGGAACACTGAGAGTGCGACAATAGAGAAAACATGAGCAGTGACGATAAAGAAGAAACACTGAGAATTGGCAATAGAGAAAACATGAGCAGTGACAATAAAGAAGAAACACTGAGAATCGACAATGGAGAGGAAATGAGCAGTGACGATAAAGAAGAAACACTGAGAATCGACAATAGAGAGGAAATGAGCAGTGACGATAAAGAAGGAACACTGAGAATCGACAATGGAGAGGAAATGAGCAAGTATAATGATAAAGAAGAAACACTGAGAATCGACAATGGAGAGGAAATGAGCAGTGACGATAAAAAGAAGAAAACACTGAGGATCGACAATGGAGAAAACATGAGCAGTGACGATAAAGAAGAAACACTGAGAATCGACAATGCAGAGGAAATGAGCAGTGACGATAAAGAAGAAACACTGAGAATCGACAATGGAGAAAACATGAACAGTGACGATAAAGAAGAAACACTGAGAATCGACAATGGAGAAAACATGAGCAGTGACGATAAAGAAGAAACACTGAGAATCGACAATGGAGAGGAAATGAGCAGTGACGATAAAGAAGAAACACTGAGAATCGACAATGGAGAAAACATGAGCAGTGACGATAAAGAAGAAACACTGAGAATCGACAATGGAGAGGAAATGAGCAGTGACGATAAAGAAGAAACACTGAGAATCGACAATGGAGAGGAAATGAGCAGTGACGATAAAGAAGAAACACTGAGAATCGGCAATGGAGAGGAAATGAGCAGTGACGATAAAGAAGAAACACTGAGAATCGACAATGGAGAAAACATGAGCAATGACGATAAAGAAGGAACACTGAGAATCGACAATGGAGAAAACATGACCAGTGGC
>NC_091585.1:18504601-18507074 GCF_042767895.1 Penaeus vannamei
CTGTGAGCTATATAAAGAGCCATACTGAAAAAAATCGAGATTCACACAACCAAAGGTGTCAGTGCCGGTTAAGATACAGCTAACAAAGAATAAAAGAATAGAAAGTCAGTTGATTACGTAAGAAAAAAACAAGTCAGCTGATCTTTTAATAAACATCAAGCGTCGGAGAAGTTACAATATCTGAAGGTAATTTAAACATAAGACTTTAACTTTTTATCTGAATATCCAAAGAAAAATTGATAAGCGAACGTGACTTGAAGTATCTTCGCCAAAAGAAGAGATAGGTTGCGTCTCATTTCCTCCAAAACGAATTATTTCATTTCACTCAAGCTCCTGCAAATTCCTGATGGCGTGTATATATAATTACATAATACATATATAATATATACAATTGTTGCAATTCCTGAGATGGGTTGCGTCTCATTTCCCCCCAAAACGAATTATTTCGGTTCACTCAAGTTCCTGCAATTACTGATGGCGCTATTTTTAGAAGTCGCTCGAATCCACGGCCGTTATTCCCTTACTCAGAAAGAATTCCTTGAGCTATTAATTATTAGTTGAAAAGAGAGCACAATTCGTAGGAAATTGTAGATAGCGTAGATAATCTTTAAATGTCTTAGTAACAGTATATCTGGGAGGTGTTTACTGACCCCGTTATATAGATCCCTCAACCTTCTATCGTTAATAAAAGAGGAATAAAGTGTTCTACGCAAATTATAAAAAAAAAGCGTTTGAGTAGTTTTGATGACAAAAGATCTTATCTCCATTCCCAGCAAAGTATTCCATATTGTCATCTTTTATCTATTCGTGATAATGATAATAATAATAATAATAATAATAATAATAATAATAATAATAATAATAATAATAATAATAATAATAATAATAATAATAATAATAATAATAATAATAACAATAATAATAATAATGATAATAATTATGGCAATGATGTGAAAATCGTTGAGGAGGAGGAGAAGGAGGAGGAGGAGGAGAAGGAGGAGGAGGAGGAGAAGGAGGAGGAGAAGAAGAAGAAGGAGAAGAAGGAGAAGAAGGAGAAGGAGAAGAAGGAGAAGGAGAAGAAGGAGAAGGAGAAGAAGGAGAAGGAGATGGAAAGGAGAAGGAGGAGGAGAAGGAGGAGGAGAAGGAGAAGGAGAAGGAGAAGGAGGAGAATAAGGAGAAGGAGAAGGAAAAGGAGAAGGAGAAGGAGAAGAACAGGAAGAAGAAGAAGAAGAAGAAGAAGAGAAAAGAAAAGAAAAGAAAAGAAAAAAAAGAAAAGAAAAAAAAAAAGAAAAGAAAAAAAAAGAAAGAAAAGAGAAGAAGAAGAAGAAGAAGAAGAAGAAGAAGAAAAAGAACACGAAGAAGACGAAGAAAAAGAAGAAGAAAAGAAGAGAAGAAGAAAAAGAATAAGAAAAAGAAAAGAAGAAGAAAAAGAAAAAGAAAAGGAAAAAGAAAAAGAAAGAAGAAAGAATTAAAGAAAAAGAAGAAAGAAAAAGAAAAAGAAAAAGAAAAAAGAAAGTAAAAGAAGAAAAAGTAAAAAAAGAAAAAGAAAAAGAAAAAAAAGAGCAAAAGAAGAAAAGAAGAAGAAGAAGAAGAAAAAGAAGAAAAAGAAGAAAAAGAAGAAAAAGAAGTAAAAGAAGTAAAAGAAGAAAAAGAAGAAAAAGAAGAAAAAGAAGAGGAAGGAGAAGAAGAAGAATTGTGAGATTAATGTATCTCTGTGGGAAAAGCGAGAAAACCTTGCGGAAGGTTGTTTTTTTCTTCAAATAGCGCCAATAATTTTAATAATAACAATAATAATAACGTTAAGAGAACGATTGGTGATTCTCTCGAACATCCTGAGAAAAGAGCAAGATTTGTTAACAGTTTCATCAACAATAACCGTGTATGTGATGATGATGATGATGATGATGATGATGATGATACTTCATTTATTAATTAATGTTGATGGCGATAATGACGATGATGATGATGATGATACTTCATTTATTAATTAATGTTGATGGCGATAATGACGATGATGATGATGATGATGATGATGATGATGATGATACTTCATTTATTAATTAATGTTGATGGCGATAATGACGATGATGATGATGATGATGAAGACGATGGCGATGATGATGCTGAGGATGGTGATGGTGCTGATGCTGATAATGATGATGGTGATGATGATGATGATGATGATGGTGAAGACGATGGCGATGATGATGCTGAGGATGGTGATGGTGATGATGCTGATGCTGATAATGATGATGGTGATGATGATGATGGTGGAGACGATGGTGATGAGGATGGTGATGCTGCTGCTGATGGTAATACTAATGAGGATGAAGATGATGGTGATGATGGTAATGTTGATGATGAAGATGATGTACCTCCAAATCTGTATATTTCTTGATAGACTTTGTGTCTATTATCATTTTACTTTATTTCTATAATAATAATCTCACTTTGTTTAAAGGATGATTAATTT
>NC_091585.1:18507574-18512574 GCF_042767895.1 Penaeus vannamei
TATAATTATATATATATATGTATATATATATGTATATATATATATATATATATATATATATATATATATTTTTTTTTTTAAAAGAGAGAGAGAGAGAGAGAGAGAGAGGGGAGAGGGAAAAGGGGGAAGGGGGAAGGGACAGGAACGGGGACAGGGACAAGGGAAAGGGGCAAAGGGAAGGGAAGGGAAGGGGGAAAAGGGAAAGGGAAAGGGAAGGGAAGGGAGGGAAAGGGAAAGGGGAAGGGAAAGGGGAAAGGGAAGGGAAGGAAGGAAGGGAGGGAGGGAGGGAAGGGAGGGAGGGAAGGAGGGAGGGAGGGAGGGAGGGAGGGAGGAAGGGAGAGAGAGAGAGAGAGAGAGAGAGAGAGAGAGAGAGAGAGAGAGAGAGAGAGGAGAGAGAGAGAGAGAGAGACAGAGAGAGAGAGAGAGAGAGAGAGAGAGAGAGAGAGAGAGAGAGAGAGAGAGAGAGAGAGAGAGAGAGGGCAAGGTGAAGCGAAAGAGAGAGTGGCGAGAGAAGGAGGGAGAAGGCGGAAAAGGGGGGAGGGAGGGAGAGAGTGAGTGAGTGAGTGAATGGGAGTAAGTGAGTGAGTGACTGAGTGAGAGAAAGAAAGCGAGAGAGAGAGAGAGAGAGAGAGAGAGAGAGAGAGAGAGAGAGAGAGGAGAGAGAGAGAGAGAGAGAGAGAGAGAGAGAGAGAGAGAGAGAGGGCAAGGTTAAGCGAAAGAGAGAGTGGGCGAGAGAAGGAGGGAGAAGGCGGAGAGGGGGAGGGAGGGAGAGAGTGAGTGAGTGAGTGAGTGAGTGAGTGAGTGAGTGAGTGAGTGAGAGAGAGAGAGAGAGAGCACAGCAGAGCGTCGGTTTGTCGGCGTCCCCCCCCCCCCTCTCTCTCTCTCTCTCTCTCTCTCTCTCTCTCTCTCTCTCTCTCTCTCTCTCTCTCTCTCTCTCTCTCTCTCTCTCTCTCTCTCTCTCTCTCTCTCTCTCTCTCTCTCTCCCTACTTATCGTTTTCTTTCCTTTGTGTCTTTTATCACCAGCTTTTTATGCAGTAAAGAGAGCGAGTGTCATTCTGGCAATTATTATTATTATTATCATTGTTTGTTGTTGTTGTTATTTGTAGTAGAAGTAGTAGTTTCATTTATGACTGATTGTTAATGCTGTTGTTAAAATTTTTATTGTCATTATTAAAATCATTGTTATTATCATCATCATCCTCAATATCATTATTATCATTATTATTAATATCATCATTATTATTGTTGTTGTTGTTGTTATTTGTAGTAGTTGTAGTAGTTTCATTTATGATTACTTGTTAATGTTGTTGTAATTATCATTATTATCATCATTATCATTACTAATGTTATTTCTGTTATATCGTTATTATTATTATCTTTATTATTATTATTATTATTATTATTATTATTATTATTATTATTATTATTATTATTATTGTTATTGTTGTTACTATTATTATTATTACTATTATTTTTTATTATTACTATTATCATTATTATTATCATTATGGCAATTACTATCATTATTGTTATCAATACCATCATCATCATTATTAACGTTATTTTAATTTGAAAATTTCCCGTGTCATGACATTACTTCATTTGTTAAAATTTATAGTATAAATCTTACAGCCACCAGTACATCGTTTTCACGGTCACTATTTCTTCAATCATCATCCTCTTCGCTATCTGTTGAGTTCGTTTTCAAACAGTTATGCAGTTTACGCGGGAAGAAAGAAGTATTTGTGGGTAATTATGAGGAATTTGAACCAATTGGTTATAATGTCTTTTCTTTACTGAATGAAGGTAACACAATACTACTCATTGTTTTTCCCTTATTCTTTTTTATTAGATCTCCTGTAGACACTTTTTGAGTTTATTTTGTATTTATATATTGCAAATAAATCGAGTTCTGAAGTGGCTGCGAAGTTTAGCTTAGTATAGTTAAAGGTTAAAAATTGGTGCGTGCGCGTCTCCAGCCTAGGCGGTATGCTACGCGTTATCTCATTGGCTAGCGTCTAGCCAACCAGAATCGAGGCCACTCACAGCTGCGCTCGCGCGATCAACAGAGCTCAGTCGCGTCTCGGCCATCGTCAAAGAAAGTCGAGATATTTCGCGTCCTAACTTTTGTGACTTGAATTGTAGAACATTTTGTTGGCAAATGGAAATTTGGAAATGTGGATTAGTCCATATATTTGCTGAAGTATTGTAAGTTGCAGTGGTGTTTTCGGGTGTGCTGGATGACAGACGTTTTGTTTTGCTAGATGAATTGTGTTGCTGTCGAAAATGCGATAAGAGCTTCCTTTGTATTTTTTGCCTGTAATGTACTTACTTCTGCATTCACTAATGACAGAACTAACGAAATGTTCCTTCACATTCCAGAACCTGAAAGATGGCAAATGCAGCCGTAGTTCGATCCCCGACAACAGAACGACTCTATTCCCCGAAGCACAAGAACCCCATTTCGAAGTCGCGAGGTCCAAACGAGAACGCATCATGTATGAGACCTGACAACCTATCAGAGATCCTTAGAGATCGCGCCTTGTCGGGGAAGCCGAGAAATTTTGCCCGAATTTCAGGAAAACCGAGAAGCTTTACCCGCTCCCCGTGGAAGCTGATGAACAATTCGCACACATTATGGTCGAGGAACTACCCCCACCTGCTATGCGGGTCCCATACTTCAGGGGAACCGCAAACCGTCACCGACACGCGAGAAAACTATCGTCACACATCATGGGGACCGAGGGAGTCTACCTCTTCGACATGGGCACGAGGCACGACCCACTCGCCATGGGAGTCCTACACTACAGGGAAACCGAGAAGCTATACCCTTACATCATGGGAGTCGGGTAACTCCACACCAGGGACGCCGGAAAGTCCTACTCTCGTATCGGGGAAACCAAATAGCACCCCTGAGTTAAATCCCCTCAAAACCCCACCGAAGGAAAAAGACCAGCAGAAGGAAGACAGTGCTAACATTCAGGAAATAAGACATCCGTCTAAGAAAAGAAATAGTTTTGGTCATGTAGAAATACACCAAAAGGACAGCATACACCAGGAAAAGAGAGCAGAGCAATCACTGAAAGCAAAAGTTAGACTGGATGCTATGTTTGAAAAGGAAAATCAAAACGGTATAGCAAAAGGTCAAGGCAAAAAGGGAAAGTTGTCTCTGCGTAAGATCCCTATTTATGTGAAGTGCTATACATGCGGGAATTTGGTGAAAGATGTTCACTTTGAAGAGCATCTATTTTTTGGGGAGACTGAGTGCACTCAGTGTAACTGGAAGATATCCAGCTGTCAAGCATTTTGCGAAAATAAAATAGACCAAATAATGGGTAACTCAACATGTCTACATACTTTGACGTATTGTATGACGCCTTCAGAGTATATTTCAAACAATTTATCACAAGAATCGCCTCTTGAATTAGACAATAGATTGACGTTATATGTCAGCTCCCTTAAACAGCTGACAGCTTCAGAACCATGGAAAAATGCTATTGTTCAGTGTCAAAATTTTCTGAATGGGGAGAGCTCTGAACCAAGTGGAGCAAATGAAGAGCCTTTTCATGCTTTAGAAACAGAAACTGTCTTGAGTCTTCCAATCGAGACGGTCCCAATAAGTAAACAGGAGATTAAAAACTCTCCTGCATTTGTAAATGACGGTGAGCTAATCCTGTCTCAGTCCTATGATCTTGAACATTTAAATGATATAGTGGAAATTGAAATAGCCAAAGACTCTCCTAAGACGTGGGGAAGATCACCGCTCTTGTTTCCTGAATTCAGTGGAGATGTGAATATGAGTCCTAACAGCCAATCACATCGTCAGATTAACGTTGATACTTGTGGCAATCTCATTAGAGACGCTTTGCAGAGCACAAGTTCATTGGACGTTGCTTCACAAAGCACAAGTTCAAGAGATTTAGCATTGCAAAGCACAGGTTCATGGGACGTTGCTTTGCAAAGGAAAAGTTCATTGGACATTGCTTTGCAGAGCACAAGTTCTAGGGATGTAGTTTTGCAAAGCACAAGTTCAAGGGATGTTGCTTTGCAAAGCACAAGTTCATGGGACGTTGCATCACAAAGCACAAGTTTAAGGGACGTAGCTTTGCAAAGCACAAGTTCAAGGGACGTAGCTTTGCAAAGCACAAGTTCATTGGATGTTGCTTCGCAAAGCACAAGTTCGTCAGACATAGCTAGAATAGCTGGCGGTTTGAATTCAACCCAGTTACAGAAACGCCGCAAGACAAAACCTAAACCTTCAAAACGATCCAAACCCAACCCAGACACTAGCAGTTTACAAGCAAGTAATGCTGCAGAGAAAAAGATCATAGAGACTCCATCAAATGGGCATTACCTCATTGTCCGCCATGCAATTGAGGAATGTCCCATGTGTTATACTGAATTCTGTCCTTCAAGATTTACTGTGAATATAAACACTTTCCTCCTTTCTACTGTGTGTACTGGTTGTGATTTGACCGTTTACATAGTTTTTGATCCTCCTGACGGCTCTGCTCCGAAGATTGTCATAGAGACAGAAAGTGGCCCTCCTGTGATGCAAAAGGATTGTGCATCAAAGAGGAAAAATACAGGGCATGAGGGGAAGTCACGGGTTAGAAACTTCTTTAAGCGTTAATCAATTAATATATGACCATACTAACTTCATCCATTTTTGTAATTCAACATCACCTGTACATATTTTTTTTTATACATTATACTGATGAGCTATTATTAAAACTGTAAAACAGATATGGGTTTGGATCAACACCTTTGAAAATTCATAATTTTACTGAAATTTGGCAATGTTGATGGCCAGAAGTCATTGGTAGTGTATGGAGACAAAATCTTGTCTTCATCCCTTGCCAGTGGTTCTTACACCAATCATCAACTAAAACAGAAGAAAATCCAGTGAATTTTAGTTTTTATTTACATTGATGAATGTGCCAATCGGCCAACAGATAGAGCACTAATTTTGTTCTATAGCACACCTGTACTACATGGT
>NC_091585.1:18520074-18531476 GCF_042767895.1 Penaeus vannamei
TCCTTTCATTTTTGTGTATATATATGACACACACACACACACACACACACACACACACACACACACACACACACACACATATATATATATATATATATATATATATATATATATATATATATATATATATATATATATATATATATATCTGTGTACACACACACAACAACAAGAACAACACACACACACAAACACACACACAACAACAACAACAACACACACACACACTGTCACCGCCCGAATGACAGGCCCTGCAAGAGTATGGTGGATGGCGAGCTTAGGGTTAAGGTCGACGAGCAAGATGTCTCGATTCTTTTATTGCGTAGTAACGGTGAGTGCAGCTGCTCCTCGCAGCCAGGTGTTGCTCGCGATGAGTCATGTGACTCACCGCGCATCTGCCCGTGACTCAGACTATGCAGGGTCACGTGATGACTAAGCCTTCGAGTGCCTACGACGTGTGTGTGTTCATATATATATATATATATATATATATATATATATATATATATATATATATATATATATATATATATATATATATATATATATATATATATATATATATATATATATATACAATCATCACGTGACCAGCGCGAGTGCGACGCGGGCGCCGCAGGCGAGAAGAGACTAAAAACCGACCGCCCTCGCGAGGCCGAGAGGATTCCGCGCGGAAGGCAGCCAGCGGGACGAGGCAGAAGCGCCCGTGACATACACACGCACACCCATGTATATATGTATATGTATATATATATATATTTATATATATATATATATATATATATATATATATGTGTGTGTGTGTGTGTGTGTGTGTGTGTGTGTGTGTGTGTGTGTGTGTGTGTGAAGCGCTCGTGACTCAAAATGGCGAAATCAGAAAGCAGAAAAGCAAAAAAAAGAGTCAAAAGAGAAATCCCAACAGCAAAACAAAAGCAGTTCCGATCGACCGCAATGAAGAACTCGGCGTATCAATCTTGGAACGAGAGTCCCTCTGATGGCGCGTAGGGAAAAAAATATCGTAGGGGTTTATGGCGTTCAAAAGTTTATGACCAAGAGAAGTCCTGATGCGCTCATCACGCTGTGGATAGTTCAACGTGACCGGAAGCCGTGCCATGTCTCGCAGGCGCCGGTCTGTCGCTTGTCATCTGCCGTTGCTGAGTGCTTGTTAGAAGAGGCATAGCACACATGCACACTCAAAACACATATGTACACATAAGCCCGTACACATACACAAATGTACCCAAGCGCAAATACGGGCATACATATATGTACACATAAAGTACACACACACAAATGTACCCAGGCGCAAATACGTGCATACACATATGTACACACAAACCCGTACACACACACACAAATGTACCCAAGCGCAAACACGTACAATACCACAATTACGAACAGAAATACATACACAAACACCCCAACGCACACAAACACAAACCCCACACATGCATACGTGGACACCCCGCGCATAGTCACTGACCCGTGACCACTCGGAGGGGCGTGAAGACCAAAAATATAAAAAAAAAGATAAATTAGGAGACAGGATGAGGGAGGCAAAACGAGGACTCATAAGGACTTCTAAGTGGCCAGTGAACGACAGCGACACTTATAATCTGCGGTTTTGGCTTTCCAGTACCACAGACTCGAGGAAATTTTCCGTGTACTATCTCTGGGACGCGATGTAAACAGGAAGAGGATAGAAAGGATTAAGAAGGTTTCATAAAAGGCAGGACATTTGTCTAGGGTATAAGGGTCTTTTACTAAGAAGGTTTCATACAGGGCATAAGGGTATAAGGGTCTTTTACTAAGAAGGTTTCATACAGGGCATAAGGGTATAAGGGTCTTTTACTAAGAAGGTTTCATACAGGGCATAAGGGTATAAGGGTCTTTTACTAAGAAGGTTTCATAAAGGGCATAGGGGTATAAGGGTCTTTTACTAGGCTTTTCTCAATACTTAGAAAGTTTATGGGTAACTACAGAGACATATAAAGATACATGCACACGGTCGCATATGCTCACACGCATATGTGTGTGTGTGTGCATGAATTCATTTGTGTATGTGCATATTTGTGTTTGATGTATAACTTTATGTGTGTGTTTCTGTCTGTGTTTGCGTTTTTTTTTTGTGTGTGTGTGTGTGTATGTGTGCCTTTGCATTACCAGTGTCCGTATGTGTGAGTGAATGTGTTTGTGTGCTTAGGTGTTAATGTGCGTATGTGCTTGTGTGTGCACGTGTGTTTGTGTATACTTGCATTGGTATATGTGCATGTGCAATGTGTTTGTGTGTACATCTGAATAATTGTGTTATGTTTGCGTATGTGCCTTCTCATGTGTGTGTGAATGTGCGTGTACGTATGTCTGTATTTGTGCATATGTATGTAGGCGTATCCATATCTGCGTGTGCATTTGTATCTTTGTTTTTGTAAAGTTTATCTATGCCTTTGTACATTTATGTGTTGTATGCGTGTTTATCTTTCTGTGCGAGTGTATGCACGTATGCGCGGATGCAAGTAATCCTAGAAAATTGAGTGACTCTATGCTTTCTCACTGATTGCGAGGAAGAAAAAAGAAAACTACAATTAACTCTCTCGGTCATGTGATGCCTTGGACTTTTGTTTTTCTTTTTTTTCCCTTTCTTACACACACATGTTAATTAGATGTGTGCGTGTACGTTTATTATTCGTGTGTAATCGCTTGTTTCCATTTGTGAGCATGTGTGTGTATTAACAATATTAATATACCAAGGCACTTTTATATGGAGCCCCGATTCACATTATACGTATAATTCATAGACATGACATGAGCCTCAAAAATACACACAGCTGAGAATAAATGGGAAGGTTGGCTGAATCGGCGGTAATGCTGAGCCTGGACTGATTAATGCTGAGAATCATAGTGTACCGCGCCCTGGATCCTTGTGGGAGGCGGAGAGGATGCGTGTGGGTGCTCCGGCTTCTGATTCTGAACTGAGGATGGATTTCTCTCTCGCTGCAGCAGATCTTAGCGAAGGGAACAATTTTGTAGACCACGACCAGACAATATATACGTGCTTAAGATGGGCGTATCGAAAACCTCTTTTATGGATTATGACATGGGATCTAATCTTAATTAATATAGGAGACCACTATCAGAGAATATATATATACTTAAAATAGGCCTATCGAAAACCTCTTTTGAGGATTATAGCATGGGATCTGATTTAATATAGAACACCACGACCAGAATATATATATATATATATATATATATATATATATATATATATATATATATATATATATATATATATATATATATATACTTAAAATAGGCCTATCGCAAACTTTTTTGATGATTATAACATGGGATCTGATTTAATATAGAGCACCACGACCAGAATATATATATATATATATATATATATATATATATATATATATATATATATATATATATATATATACTTAAAATTGGCCTATCGAAAACTTTTTTGATGATTATAACATGGGATCTGATTTAATATAGAACACCACGACCAGAATATATATATATATATATATATATATATATATATATATATATATATATATATATATATATATATATACTTAAAATAGGCCTATCGAAAACTTTTTTGATGATTATAACATGGGATCTGATTTAACATAGAACACCACAGCCAGAGCAATATATATACTTAAAATAGGCCTATCGAAAACTTTTTGGATGATTATAACACAGGATCTCATCAAAAATATAACAAAATTTCTACAGCGATCGGGAGTATAGAGAACAAGCCACAGCCTAGGGTGGGGCTGTTGGTAGACCCCGAGTAATACAAGCCGGAGCAGTGCAGCCAATGGACGCGGCTTCAGTGTGCTTTCACCGCCACCAGGGTCAATGTCCTAGAGAGTTGGGCTTCACGAGGCTCCGAAGCCCAAATGGAGAACACGAGTGGCATTATCGCGTTGTTCATAATGTTCTTCACCCTTAAAGAAATACGATAACCTGTACAAAATTAAAGAACGGGTGTTGATGACGTTCTCTACATAACCGACCTTCAAATAATACAACTGGGATCAGGAAGAAGGGGGGGGGGTGGCAAGGAAACCGTGTCTGTTACACTGTCTCGATGTCTGCTTTTACAGTATGGGGGGGGGGGATAGTAGGGAGAGAAAGGTCAAATTATTGGACATTGCCCTCTTGATGTTAGTTATTTCGTATTCGTGTCACAACGAAACTGAGATGAAAATTACCTAAATAACGTTCACACAAAACTCTAATGAAAATAACCTCATCACTTCAACGCATAACTTAAAGATGAAATTGAGCTTTTGGCGTTCATGCAACACTTAGGGATGGACATGATATCATTGCGGTACACACGAGGATTACACACGAAAATTGTTTCATGGCGTCCACACGAAACATGGGTGAAAATGACCGCATAATCTTCACACAATACTTATAAGTGAAAAAAGACCTCATATCGTCCACACTGCAACACTTATAAATAAAAAAAAAACATTCTGGGGTTCAATATATATATATATATATATATATATATATATATATATATATATATATATATATATATGTGTGTGTGTGTGTGTGTGTGTGTGTGTGTGTGTGTGTACACACACACACACACACACACACACACACACACACACACACACACACACACACACATATATATATATATATATATATATATATATATATATATATATATATATATATATGTGTATATATGTGTGTGTGTGTGTGTGTGTGTGTGTGTGTGTGTGTGTGTGTGTGTGTGCGCGACTGTGTATAGACACACACACACACACACACATATACACATGTATATATATATATATATATATATATATATATATATGTATATATATATAAACACACACACATACACACACACACACACACACACACACACACACACATATATATATATATATATATATATATATATATATATATATATATATATATATATATATATATGTATATATACATATGTATATATATGTGTATATATATATATATGTATATATATATATACATATATATATATATATATATATATATATATATATATATATATATATATATATATATATATAGTGTGTGTGTGTGTGTGTGTGTGTGCGTGTGTGTACATGGCGTTCACATGGCAATACTTGGAAATAAAAAAGGCATCATACCGCCCACACAACAATACTTAGAAATGAAGGACAGTGGCGTTCGCAAAGTTACACTTAGAAATGAAAAATAACTCAAACCGTCCACACAACAACTCAGCAATAAAAAAAGATGAGGGTCACACAATGCCGCGTTTCGAGTCGCACGCGGTAAAGGTACTCAGGTAGGGCCGTGGGGGGGGGGTGTGGGGGGTGTGTGTGTGGGGGAGGGGGGACCTTCTCTTCTGATGGTGGAAGATTTGCATCCTTTGATGTCATATGCAGAGCCAAATGGATTTTCTTTTTTACATTTTTGGTTGTAGATGTAAGTGGATTTTTGCTTTAGAATATATGTGTATATATATATATATATATATATATATATATATATATATATATATATATATATATATATATATATATATATATTTTTTTTTTTTTTTTTTTTTTTTTTTTTTTTTTTTTTTTTTTTTTTTTTTTTTTTTTTTTCTTCTTGGTTTATGAAGTAATGCCTTTATACGGGTCATGAAAATCAGATTTTTGTCTGTATCTATGTATAATTGTTTGAGAAGATTTGCATGGTGACTACACACTAAAACCTGTATATAACGACCACAATTGTTTTTCTTCTAAGATTCATAAACCCCTTTCTAGCAGGTTCAGCCGCGAATCCACATGCGTAAAGCTTATTAAAATAAATTCTTCTTATAGATATTTGTTTCTTGTATTTTTCATTTGCATATTTGATTGTCTGGGATTAGGTTGGAAATAAGCTATATCTGTGTGTTTATATGAGGATTTGTGGGGTATGTGTGTATGTTTGTATGTTTGTGTTGTTGTGTGTATGCGTATACATTTGGATTGTGTTGAGTAATTTTTAGTGTATCCATGTGCATTTGTGTGTTTGTACAATTTTGTGTTTTTAAGTGCATATACACTGCAGAATATATGATACATATATAGTAAATATAGTGTATATATAATATATGTAGTGTATATAGCATATATATAATATATGTAATGTATATAGTATACATATAATATATGTAGTATATACAGTATATGTATAATATATGTATTATATATAGTATATATAATATCTGTAGTGTGTATAGTATATATATAATATCTGTAGTGTACATAGTATATATATAATATATATAGTGTATATGGTATATATATAACATATGTAGTGTATATAGTATATATATAATATATGTAATGAATATAGTATATATACAAGATATGTAGTGTATATAGTATATATATATATATATATATATATATATATATATATATATATATATATATATATATATATAATATTAGTAAGTATAGTACATATGGTATAAAATAGTTCTTCGAAACTACAGTAATATAGGCACAGGTTACGCAATTCTTTGAGCGACGCCTGTGGCTCTGTGCTTCATCAGTTTTCCAGGGTTTCTCTTGCAGAGGCGGGCGAGTCCTTGCCGCTGGACGCCAAACGCGCGAGGGAAAGTCAAGCCAAGGTCGTTATAACTACATATAAAGACCACGAGTCAAGCGACCATCGGCGAATTTAAAGTCGCTGGCATCGCGCGAGACACAGATGTGATGTTGTGAGCAGACATTTTTTTTTATGACAGTTGTTACGCAAATAGAATTGGTTATTCTCTTCTCTAGTAGAGAGAGCAATTACTTACTAGCATAAGGCACACACACATACGTGTCTGTGCGTATATGTATATATATATATATATATATATATATATATATATATATATATATATATATATATATATATATACATTCATACACATACAGCTACAGATAAACCCTACCCGCTAGGATATCGCCGGCCAGCAGGCGGCAGGCGCAGTGTGGCTCCAACACTGAAAACAAGTCGCTAGCAAACCACCATACACGTGTGCGTGTGTATGTACGCGTAGGCATGCATACAAAAGCCTGGCACCGCCGATATATTCACGGCAGTTGTGTGTGAATATGCGCACGTAATCATATACAGACTAAATAAAACGTAAAATATACATTTCATTCCCAAAACAAAGATTCATACTGTGTCTTTCTCTCTTTGGCGTAAAACTATACACCATTAACGAAAATCCATTTACACTCGCTACAGAGGAAAATTCTGGAGTGTAAGGTCTGTCTATGTATACCGTGCTGGGGCGTCGGTCACGGTGGGTGGGAGAGTGAGGTCATCAGAGTGGAAAGTGGGTCAGGGTCGCACACTGTACCTAATGGCTTCCATGATACTGGATACTGTGCTGTAGAATCAGGGGTATCAGTGTACTGTACCGGATCATTTGCCTGTGGTATTTAAAGGAATCAGTGTATTGTAGAATTGTGGGTTATTTACACGTGGTATCTAAGGGAATCAGTATACTGTATAAACCCGAACCATTTACATATTATGTTGAAGAGAACCATGCGGTTAAATTAAATAAAGACAGTTTATTTGTAATACATACTACAAACTAGTTTTAACGTTCTAATTCTCTTGAATTCTGTGTAATCGATCCAGAATTCTCCGTTCTGCTACACCACCTTCTCTCCTGGATAATTACGATACAGTGTATTGACCTCGTCCTACTTTCCACCCTAATGACCTCACTCTCTCGAAGCCGGCAACACTCCACCGCTCTCTCTCGCCTACTTACACACTTACACTGCGAGTTCTTACCTCCTTTGATGTCATATGCAGACCCAACTGGATTTTCTTTCTCTCTCTCTCTCTCTCTCTCTCTCTCTCTTTTTTTTTTTTTTTACATTTTTAGTTGTAGAGGTAAGTAGATTTTTGTTTTAGAATATATGTATATATATATATATATATATATATATATATATATATATATATATATATATATATATTTTTTTTTTTTTTTTTTTTTTTTTTTTTTTTTTTTTTTTTTTTTTCTTTTTGGTTTATGAAGTAATGGCTTTATACTGGTCATGAAAATCAGATTTTTTTGTCCGTATCTGTGTTTGGATATTAGCACAGTATACTCAGTATCCATTTCTGAATTCATGATGTGTGTTTTTACAGCTAAACATACAGAAAGAATATTGATGTAGACTATTTAAGATTCCGATGCAGTCTTAGATGAAAATGGTGAAGACAGAGAAAATACCGCATCTCACATATACTTACATACATACATGTGTATAGATAGGATTCCATCAGACAGACCCCCCCCTCCTGAAGCCCCCCTCCCCCCCTTTACACCTCTTTTAGCCGGTCAAACCATTTGGTTGAGGGCGGGCATGTCCCCATCACGTGATTTTTGCATAGTGGCTCATACATTGTGTACAGGATACCTGCCTATATATTTCCGTTGCATGCTACTTAAAAAAAATATGCATATCATTGATGTATGTTTTATAGACAATGCAGGCTATTGATCGATTTTTTTTTTTTTTTTTTTTTGATGGGAGGGGTTGTTTTACTGTAATTTTGCCCCTTTTTATATGAGGTCGTTATATAATCTGGCTCCGGCATATATTTTCTATGGCCGGATGCCCTTCCTGAAGCCAACACCCTCTCTATTTACATTTTTCATAATCGAGATGTGATACTATGACGCGGTGTAAATTTCATGGTCTACAGGTCATGGTGTTACAGTATAGCTTAACTGTTACATTAACATACATTTACTGGGGATGTTCTGCCACATCACCCAGGGTTATGAAGCCTCTAATAATATTTTACGACTTATCTTTATAACAAAAAAACAGGCTTTTTCTTTGTATTACTGAAGAACCCCTCAGAATGATCTCTTACGTTTAATATATTCCACACATTAATTAGTTCGTTGTGTTATCCTGCAGGTACGAGCACCATATATAAACTAGCGGTTGTTGACCTTACATGACCTTACTCAACTGGAAAGTTTCTCCAAAGATTTCCAGCTTTGACCTTTAACTTGCCTGTCTGACTATCAATTGAGTTAGAAGAATGTGTAAAAATTCCCCCAAAAATGTGCAGTTGAGGAGACAATATTACATTCTTATCCGAATAATGGACTTCCGAAAATGAAACACCGAACCTCAGTTACTTGCATTTGGGAAATATTGATTCTCATTCATATATGTTCTATATTTCATCTTAATGAGCATATATTTCTATGCAATATACGGCGATGTTATGCCCCTACCTGTTTACGTACACAAGGAAATGCGTTTATGAGCGTGGAAACGTATATTTATGAGAATAACATGTATGGAGAGAGCGCTTGTCACTTTTCCAATTCATATCTATCCTATGTTTTATATTGATTAGTATATATTTTATACAAACATCAACTTTATGCATAAATTGATACCAGTTTACGTACACAATGAAATGCTCTTATGAGCCTGGAAGCGAATATTCACAAGAATAACAGGTACGAAGAAAGTGCGATTGTCTTTTGTTTTATTGCGCAAAAGAACAGCGCCATGCGAAGGGAGCGAGTATTGTGCGGATGATTCAGATGATTGGGGGACAATGTGTGGTCATGTATCATGCGCTGTGAAAATGTTCATTTCCATTCGTTCTTTTTCTATACGTGTTTCATTTATGTGTGTTCGTGTGTATATATACATATACATGCATAAACATACATGCAAGCAAACAAACACACGCACATATACACGCGCACACACGCACTTACATGCATACATACATGCATATATGTATATATATACATATATGTATATATATATATATATATATATATATATATATATATTTATACAATACATATATGAACATATATATATATATATATATATATATATATATATATATATATATATATATATATATATATATATATATATATATATATATATGTTTGTATATATATATATATATATATATATATGTTTGTATATATATATATATATATATATATATATATATATATATATATATATATATATATATATGTATACATATATATGTATATATATATATATATATATATATATATGCATATACTTACATATGTATATGTATACATATATATGTATATATATATATATATGCATATACTTACATATGTATATATATATACATACAAATATATATATATATATATGTATATATATATATTATATATATATATATATATATATATATATATATATATATATATACAAATATATATATATATATATGTATATATATATATATATATATATATATATATATACAAATATTTATATTTATATATATATCATCATCATCATCAGCCTGAGTCAATCCACTGCAGGACGTAGGCCTCTCCCAATCTTTTCCAGGTTTTCCTGTCTTGCGATGTTTGTTTCCAGTCTTGGCCCTCAAATTTCGCTATTTCGTCGCGCCATCGTGTCATTGGTCTTGCTCTTGGCCTCCTTAAGTTATTTATAGTCCAGTCTGTTACTTTCTTTGTCCATCTGTCGTCTTGTCTCCGACATACATGCCCTGCCCATTGCCATTTCTTCTTTTTAATGCTCCTGAGTACATCTTCTACCTTCGTCTGTTCTCTGATCCACGTCGCCCTCTTCCGATCTCTCAGGCTAATTCCCATCATCGATCTTTCCATCCCTCTCTGGGCGCTTATTAGTTTCCTCTCCAGTAACCTGGTTGTAGTCCATGTTTCTGACCCATAGGTCATAACTGGGAGGACGCATTGGTTAAAGACTTTTCTTTTTAAGCACAATGGCAAGGAACCTCTTAGTGTGCTATTGTGCCTGCCGAAGGCACTCCAGCCTAGACTGATTCGTCACTTTATTTCCTATTCACTAGATGTGCCTGTCTGCACGAGTTGTCCTAGGTATATATACCTGTCTACTACCTCTAGCGCTTCGCCTTGTACATGTATTTGTTTGAGTGGGACTCTGCTGTTAAACATAACCTTAGTCTTTTTCTTGTTCATCTTAAGTCCGACTTTTAGGCTTTCTCTATTCAGATCGTTTATTAATTGCTGCAGTTCATCAGCTGATTCACTAAGGAGAACAATGTCGTCTGCAAATCTTAGGTTGTTTAGGTGTTCGTCTCCTATTTTGAAACCCTTCCCTTCCCATTCTAGTTTCTTGAATATGTCCTCGAGGCAGGCTGTAAACAGCTTTGGTGAGATGGTGTCGCCCTGTCTAACGCCTTTTTTAATTGGTATTTTATCGGTTTCCGTGTGGAGTTTGATGGTTGCTGTCCCATCTTTGTATATATCTTCCAATATATTACAATATACCTCCTCAACTCCCTGTTGTTGA
>NC_091585.1:18531976-18534476 GCF_042767895.1 Penaeus vannamei
TTCCCCATTCGCTAAATCGTAAACCCAGTAACAGGAGCATGACGGTACAACCAGGACGCGTCTTAAGTAAAGTAAAAGTAATGCCCGAGAAGTGTAAAGTGTCAGAAATAACCTTTATTGAGGTTGAATATGACGATAATTAAAGGCAATTAAATCTCCCCATGCCGTTATTACTAGACCATCTTCCGTGAAAGCATCAAGAAATGTGGATATCCGTACTGACGCCTCGCAAAGGGCCGTAGTGAAGCAGCCTTTACAAAATCTAACCCGACGTATTTCGCGTTCCGTTACCATGGCAACGACGACGCTACGCCTTGAAGAAGCTGAGGGAAAGAGCTAACCGCCATTTTTCTTTTTTTTTTCTTTTTTTCTTTTTTTTTTTTTACTATGATTAGATAAGTTAGTTAACTTTTATTACTTTCATTTGCATAATTTCTGTAAATTGTTCACAACCACTTCCATGTGCTTTGTGACAGCTGACTAAGCTTTGAAAATAGTTTTACGTGTTTATAAGCATAATAACTCGCGTCAGACCAGGAATTGTTGTGGGTTTCCCGGTTGTCTGAAAGAAGCCGTTGTAATCCATACGAATTTTTTATCTGGGTTTTCCTTCTTACATCCTCTTAAACCCTATATGTCATAGAATTAAATCCTGAAATAATTACATTGGAAGAAATAAGTGACATCGCTTATAGATAAATAATGAACCTCTTCACAAATAATATAATATAAAAGTATCTGATCACAGTTATTGCGTATCAGTGAACAACCGAATAAAAACATTGAGAGTCGACTTAGAATTGTCCTTCAAATATTCAAAGAGAAAATTAAGTTCAGGGCAGCTACCACGTGGTGGCTGCTACCTCCTTTTAGTTCAGTTATCCCTTAATTGTACAAATTGAGCCCAGGGGTTCCCAACAGGAAGAAGGGAAGGAGGAAAGGTCATGGCCCGAGGGAAGCTGCAGCCGGGTCAGGTCACGGATGGAGCCGACAGATGACCGCTGAACCACTTAGAAAACACGTGGGGCAGAAAGGAAACGCAAAAGGGAGAGAGAGAATGAGAGACAGACACACGGAAAGAAAGGAAGAGGAATATTTCGATTCTCTGTTCAGTCACTAACAAATTTCATTTTCCAATTTCCCGGTAAAGAACAAAGTATTTACATAAAAAAGCACATTCTCTTCTTCCCCTCCGTCTCTCTCTCTCTCTCCTCTTTCCTTTCTCCTCTCCTCTCTCCCCTCCCCCCTCTCTCTTTCTCTCTCTCTCTCTTCTCCTCTCTCCCCTCCCCCCTCTCTCTTTCTCTCTCTCTCTCTCCTCTCTCTTTCTCAATCTCTCTCTCTCTCTCCCCCACCCCTCTCTCTCTCTCCCTCTCTTACTCCCTGTGTGTATGTGTATGTCCGTGTGTGTATGTACGTGCGCTCATGTGTGTGTGCTTCCCGGCCACTTTGTCTCTCCCTCTCTACTTCCTTCGGCGGCGGCAGTAGGACGTTGTCAAGCATATGTACGTGAAGGGGGTGAAGGGCGGGGTGGGGGGGGGGGGGTACAGGGGTCGAGTGACCGTCCAAAGTCTCCTTCTTAATTCTTCTTTTTTCTTCTTTCCTTCTGTTTCTTACTTCTTTTTACGTTTTCTTTTCCTATATGCAATTTCCCCCATTTTTTTTATTCGCCTGTTTTCTTCTCTGTATTTTTTTCTTCTTCTCATTTTCTCTTTTGTTATTGCTTTCTTCCCTCTCGTTCTTTTACTCCATTATGCTCTTCCCTCCGTTTCTTTCTTAATGCTCTCTCACTCCTTTGTTTCTTCCTTCGTCCTTACTCCCTTTTTTTTCTTTCTTCTACGTTTTTTATGATCATAACTTCTTAGTAATTATTTTGTTGTTGTGTTGGCCCTTGTTGAAGCACCTCCTGTTTAGTTGTTAAATTTATCTATTTATTTATATTTTCTGACTTCCATCTCAAGTATGAGTGTTGTTGGCGTCCATTGGTGAAGATGACCTTAGTTAAAATATTTCGATGTCACGGGGAGAGAGAGAAAGAGAGAGAGAGAGAGGGAGAGAGAGAGAGAGAGAGAGAGAGAGAGAGAGAGAGAGAGAGAGAGAGAGAGAGAGAGAGAGAGAGAGAGAGAGAGGAGAGAGAGAGAGGGAAGGGAGAGAGGGAGGAGAGAGAGAGAGAGAGAGAGAGAGAGAGAGAGAGAGAGAGAGAGAGAGAGGGGGGGGGGGGGAGAGGGGAAAACATCTGTTTTTCATCTTTCCAGTTCTGGTCCATAAAAGAAAACGGGAGGTCATACCGGACTGACTGAAATATACTGATAAGAAATTATAAATGTATAGCAGGCATAGTTGCTATTCAAGACCTACAATCGGCCGTTTTACATGATTAATTTACCCAATCCTTCGTCTCTTAAGATTTACCTCTAACACTCTTGCAGCATTTTTCTATTATTATGTTTTTGAAATTAATGAAATAACTTCACGTTTTTACGTCAACCATATGGCCGTTTCA
>NC_091585.1:18549476-18551976 GCF_042767895.1 Penaeus vannamei
ACGTGGCCGAAGTCGATCTGCGGAGGTTCGGACGAGTTGTGACTTTCTATTTTCCGTTGTAAAATTAGGAAATTATGTACGAAAACACACGCGCGTATATACGTGCATATATACATTGGCTTAGCGTATAATTAATAGAAGTTGAAGATAATAGATTGATAAATAACACCTTAATAAACAATTAGTGCTTTGAGTATTCGAACATGTGTTTCTCATTATCATTACTGTCATTTTCATTACTTTCCTAACTTTTATGCTATTATCATTATCATAAAACTATTAAATTCTTCATATTCATCGTCATCATAAGCCACTATGATTACTATCACCACCATCACCATCACTATCACCATCCCATTATCATTATCACTATTCCATCATCCTCATCCTCATAATCGTCAAAATGATCATCACCATCACAATAATTATCATGACTGTCATCACCATCACAATCATTATCACCATCATCATTACTCTTTCTTTCTTCATCATCATAATCGCCATCACAATCATCATTTTAATCATCATCACCATCAACGTGATCCTTTTCATCACCATTATCATAATCACTCATCACCCATCATCATTTTCACAATCAATGTTATAATCATCACCATAATCATTATCATCAACATTATAAGCAGTATCAACATCACACCAATCTTCACCACTGTTAGCATAATTAATAACACCATAATCATCATCATTCACTAACATCATCACCATCACGACAATCATTAGTGTCATCACCATCATCAGCCTCATTAACTATCGCCACAGTCACCACCACTACTTTAACCACTGCCACCATCCACCACCACCAACATCACTTTCACCACCACTCATCACCACATTCACCCACCAGTCACCACCACCAACCAGACACTACACCACCACCACTCATCACCACATTCACCCACCAGTCACCACCACCACCCAGGCACCACATCAGCACCGACCAGACACCAAGCGCAACACCACACTTTCACCACATTCACCATCAACCAACATCAACTAAAATTCCCCATCATCAACATCACCCACCACATTGAACCACCAGCGCCACCAACCAACACCAACCACTACTTTCACCAGCATCACCCAAACACCAACCATCTTCCACCAAAATACTCCCCCCCCCCCCACCACCACCACTACCACCAACACCAACCAAACACCATACCTATCACCACCAACGCCCACCCCACTACCACCTATCCCCCACCACCAACACCGCAACCGCAACCACCACTACCCACCAGAACCACAACTACCACTAACCACCTTCACCACCACCAACCCCTCCCTCCCCCCGCCATCACCACCACCAACAACCCCCCCCCCCTCACACCTCTACTACCAACCAACTTCACCACCACCACCATCACCACCAACCACCTTCACCACCACCACCAACCCTCCCGCCCCACCCCACCACTAACCTCCTTCACCCCCCCCCACACCACCACCAACCCACCCACCCCCCACACCACCACCAACCCACCCACCCCCCACACCACCACCAACCACCAACAACCCCCTACCCCACCAACCACCACCAACCCCATCAACCACCACCTCCACCACCATCACCACCTTCACCACCACTCACCGAGAACTTCCTGCACCAGACGGACAGCCACTGGACGTCGTTGAGTGACCTTTGACCTTTCTTGGTGACCGGGAACTTCAACACCAGGTTCTTGTTGCGGTAAGGGCCCAGGACTTCGGTTCTGATGGGGGGGGGGGGGAAGAGATGGAGAGAGAGAGAGGTTAGAGTGCGACGGAGAAATGGTGGAGAGTGGTGGAGGAAAGAATGGAAAATGGTGAAGAGTGATGGAGAAATGGTGGAGAGTGATGGAGGAAAGAATGGAAAATGGTGAAGAGTGATGGAGAAATGGTGGAGAGTGATGGAGGAAAGATGGAAAATGATGAAGAGTGATGGAGAAATGATGGAAAATGGTGAAGAGTGATGGAGAAATGATGGAAGATGGTGGAGAGTGATGGAGAAAAGGTGGAGAGTGATGGTGGAAAGATGGAAAATGGTGAAGAGTGACGGAGAAATGATGGAAGATGGTGAAGTGTGATGGAGAAAATGTGGAAAATGATGGAGGAAAGATGGGAAATGGTGGAGAGCGATGGGGAAAATATGGAAAATGGTGGAGTGGTGGAGTAAAAATGGAAATGGTAGAGAGTGATGGAAAAATGATGAAGTGATTATAAAGAACCTTGAATAAATTGAATCAAATTAAAAATAAACTGTATATCAAATCAAATTAGATTGAAAAAATGGATGAGATTAAATTAAAGATAAATAAAAAATTAAGTAAGATAAATAAAACAAAATAAAAACTAGATAGATAAAATACAAAATAAAAATATATAACTGATTTGTTCAATTAGTGAATACACACATACATCAACTTAAAAAAACAGCATTAAAAGAAAATTTCGCAAAAAATAAGAAAGCAAATAGCCAAAACAAAAACAAAAACAAAAT
>NC_091585.1:18556976-18561976 GCF_042767895.1 Penaeus vannamei
CACTCCCCCTCCCTACCTCTCCCCCCTCCTTCCTCCTCGCTACTCCCTCCTCACTCCCCCTCCCTACCCCTCCCCACTCCTTCCTCGTCCCCTCCTCACTCCCCCTCCCTGCCTCTCCCCCCTCCTTCCTCCTCCCTACTCCCTCCTCACTCCCCCTCCCTACCCCTCCCCACTCCTTCCTCGCCCCCTCCTCACTCCCCCTCCCCCTCCTTACCTCTCCCCCTCCTTCCTCCTCGCTACTCCCTCCTCACTCCCCCTCCCTACCCCTCCCCACTCCTTCCTCGTCCCCTCCTCACTCCCCCATCACCCTCCTTACCTCTCCCCCTCCCTCCTCCTCCCCACTCCCTCCTCACTCCCCCATCACCCTCACTTTCTAACTTCGACAGGAATAGCAATGATAAACATGATGCGGTGTGTCACTATGTCAATGGGTTGTGAGGGGGGGGGAGGGAGAGAAGGAGGAAAAAGATGGAGGGAGGGAGGAGGAAGGGAGAGAAGGAGGGAGGGAGGAAGGGAAGGGAGAGAAGGAGGAAAAAGATGGAGGGAGGGAGGAGGGAAGGGAGAGAAGGAGGGAGGGAGGAAGGGAAGGAAGAGAAGGAGGAAAAAGATGGAGGGAGGGAGGAGGGAAGGGAGAGAAGGAGGGAGGGAGGAAGGGAAGGAAGAGAAGGAGGAAAAAGATGGAGGGAGGGAGGAGGGAAGGGAGAGAAGGAGGGAGGGAGGAAGGGAAGGGAGAGAAGGAGGAAAAAGATGGAGGGAGGGAGGAGGAGGGAAGGGAGAGAAGGAGGGAGGGAGGAAGGAAAGGGAGAGAAATATAAAAAATAAAATATAAAAAATGATGAAGATGATATTACACGCTTGAAAGATCTTAAAAAAAACGTAAATAACTGAAAAAAACGAAAAAGAAAATGATAAAATAATATATCTAAAAAAATGTAACAAGTAAACGAAAAAGAAGAAAAATCATAATGATAGAAATAACCGAAAGAAAGAAACTAGCAGAATAAACAAAGAAACTCGAGTCCTTTATGAATATTCTCGAGCCATAAAACCTGTCGCTAGGTTAGGCAGTGGCCGGCTGGGAGACGTGGGGGGGGGTGCGGCCGTTTGTTTGTGTGTGTGTGTGCGTGTGTGTGTGTGTGTGTTTGTGTGTGTTTGTCTGTGTTTGTGTGTATGCGTGTGTGTGTGTGTGTGTGTGTGTGTGTATGTGTGTGTGTGTGTGTGTGTGTATATATATATATATATATAAATGTATCTATATATATATATATATATATATATATATACATATAAATATAAATACAAATATAAATATATATATATATATATATATATATATATACATATATATATATACATATAAATGTAAATATATATATATTTTTTTTTTTCTATCTATCTGCCTAGCTCTTTGTGTGTATTTATCTATTCATCCATTTATCCACCACTCTATTCATCTCCATCCGTCTATGCATTTATCTATAGCTATCTATCCATTATTCTATCTATCTGCCTGTCCGTATCTCCATTCATCTATCTAACTAAACTTTTATCTATCTACGTATATATTTATATATATGTCCATCCATTCATCAAAAAAGGTCTGTACTGTGTAATTCCAAAAGAATTATGGAAAAAAAGAAATATACAAAGAAGTGAACCCTACATAGATAGATATAAAAGAGAGAGAGAGAAAAAAAGTCCTTATTTGAACACTTTTTCCCTCAAGTCACCAGACACCCTCGAGTTGGCAACACTTTCTCTCGCCGGCGCACGGGTATGGGCAGAGAGGGGGGAGGGGGAGTGAGGGGGAGGGAGGGGGAGAGTTGAAGACGGTTAAAATAGGTGCTGAGAGGAAGGGGGGGGGGGATAGGGAGAGAGGTATGGTAAGGGAGGAAGGAGAGGGGGAGGTGGAAGGGTAAGGGAGGAAGGAGAGGGGGAGGGCGAGGGGTAGGAAGAAGTAGGGGAGGAGGGAGGGGGAGGTAGGTTAGAGAGGGGTTTAAAGGTGAGCCGGCAGGAGAGGGGAGGGGTTGGGGAGGGGGGAGAAGGGAGGGAAGGGTGGGGAAGAGGGAGAGGGGGGAGGGGTGTCAGCGGTCTTACTTTCTCTAAGGTAAATCCACTTTCACTGCGCCTGAACTTTTTTTTATATAATTTACTTCAAGAGCCTTTCGTGACCTCTGCGTGTACCAGACGTCGTTTTCTTATACTTTTATTTTATTCTCATTTTCTTTTTTCTTTTTTCACCATTTTCTATTTTCTTTTCCCTTTCTCTTTGTCTGCGTGTCACATTTTGCAAATACGTTTGATTTTCTTATGTTTGATTGTTCGTCTGTTTCTTTTCGTTTATCTTATTTGGTTTAACCGTTAGTTTGTCTGTCTGGTTATCGGGTTCTCTAATTTCTTTCTCTAGACATACTATTTATCTTTCTGTCCATGTCTCTCTCTCTCTCTCTCTCTCTCTCTCTCTCTCTCACACTCTCTCTCTCTCTCTCTCTCTGTCTCTCTCTCTCTCTCTCTCTCTCTCTCTCTCTCTCTCTCTCTCTCTCTCTCTCTCTCTCTGTTTCTCTCTCTGAATCTCTATCTGTCTATCTATCTATCTCTATCCATATTTCTCTCTCACTCTCTTTCTCTCCTCTCCTCTCCTACTCCCCATTCTGTTAACTCTTCTTATTCTTATTCTCTTATTCTCACATTCTCTTACTTTCCTTCCCGCCCACACCCGTTAGTTCCCATCTGAGTACCAGGATCCAGTCAGGCTCCGGTTCCCGCTGAAAACTGCTCGTCACGGGAACCTTATGGGTGTGAGAACGAAGCCTAACCTGGAGCAACACGCGAGAGAAAATAGCGCGGGAAAATATCACCTCAAATATTTATTTGTGGTATTTGTATTTTTTCTTTTCTTTTTTCTTTGTTTCTCTTTCTTTTTTTTCTTTTTTTTGATAATGGGAATGATAAGGAGGAAAATTATGTCTATGATTTGGACGACGATAACAATAGTGATGATGCTGATAATAATGATGATAATGATACCATGTTATGATATTGATAAAACAGCAGTATTAATAATGATAATGATAGTAATTATATCAATGGTGAAAATGATAATTGTCATTATCATTATCAACATTATCATTATCATTACCATTATCATCATTACTATTATCATCATTATTATCATTATCATTACTATCATTATCCTTATTATTATCATCATTATCCTTATTATTGTCATTATCATTATTATTATCATCATCATTATAACGATAATGATAACCATAATGTTCATAACAATAATAATGATAATCATGATATTCTTAACAATGATAATAAAGAAACTGATAATGATAATAATGAAACTGATAATGAAAATAATGATAATGATTATTCCTTTAATGATAATGATAATGATGATACTGATGATAATAATCATCAAGGCAATTATGAGAGAACCTTTTAATAGCAGTACTTAATAATAGTAGTGATAATAACGATAATAGCAATAATGTTGATAATAATGATAATGCTGATAATGATAAGAAGACGAAGAGTAAAAATAATAAATGATATTGATAATAACAACAATTAGATAGTGATGACATTTATGATAATAATAATGGCACTGCCAATAACGATCATTATAACAGCAAACATTTTACACAAATGTTGAAAGCTGAATTAAGCGGCTATTCATCACGACAACTTTCATTTTTTGGCGCAATTATCTTGGTTGTCAAATGTTCGATAATCTCTTTTTTTGCTCTACGATATTTTCCTGCTTTTCCCTTCTGTTCTGTCTTATTTTTATTCCTCTTCTTTCTTGCTGGTCAGGTCCTGTGTAGTAAATGTTTTGCTTCGGTTACGCAAGCTGTGTTAAAAGGTTATCATTATCTCCTCTATCATTCGGAGATATTATGAAAGGTATTACTTTCTAATCTTGTGTGTGCGTGTGTTTGAGTATGTGTGTGTGTGTGTGTGTGTGTATGCGTATGTTTGTGTGTGTTCAAATATGTGTTTGCTTGTCTGTTTGCCTATCCATACATATAACTCGAATAATAACACAATCCAAAAAAATATGCTCCACAACAAATGATAATCTTAAAGATAACAAAAAAATAACCTTATAAATAATAACAACCACCCCCAAAATCCTGTACAGTCGCGATGGATTCGGTGGCCGGCGCGGTAAAATTGCAACACTCGGATGAAATATCGAGACCGGGGAGAGAACCTGTATTCAAGTGTGAAGGTTTCAATGCTTTCTCTCTACTCTACAAAATCGTATGGTACGATATTACGCGATAATATCCGACGTTCTCAAGGATATTCTGAATTTTTCTTCAAAGCACGTATGATTTATCTTCGTAATATATGCACACCTTATACTTTTTTTTTCTTTATTCGAGTGTTCCAGTTTATACTACCTCTGATGCGCATGACCATACGTACGATATTTTAAGGTAATGTACGATATTTTCAAGGGTATGATTTTGGCGGACATGAAATATTCGCTACTTTTTCTTCCTTGTTTTACATGAATGATTTTGGGGAAAAAATACACATGTAGATATCTTACTGGACGGATAGAAAGGGAGCTAAATAGACAGATAGATGGATGGATTGATAGGGAGATAGATAGATTAATAGATAGATAAATAGATCAATAGATGGATAGATAGCTTAAGAGATGGATGTATAGACAAATTGAAAGATAGACAGATTAACAGATAGATATATACATATCAATAAACAGATAGACTGATAGACAGACAGGCAGATTCATAAAACAGAGCTAAATATGAAGGCAGAAAAAGGAAAATATAAAATCTTATTTTCTCGAGCTCAGGTTAAGAGAGGGGGGGGGGGGTAAGGGAGCAGTGACCCCTGATAACTTTCACCCTCACTTTTGCCATCACTATCTGCAGTTAAGATAATGTATATTTTCTATTCTTTTTTATTTCGTTAATTATATTTGTTGGTGCTGTTGTTGTTATTAGCATTTTTTG
>NC_091585.1:18566976-18569476 GCF_042767895.1 Penaeus vannamei
CGTCCTACCAACCATTCCTATTTTTTCCCATTCTCTCTTCCCTCCTTCTCCTCCTTCCTTCCTTCCCTCGCCCTCCTCCTCTTCCTCCTACCACAATTCCTCTTTTCTCTCTTTCTCTCTTCCTTCCTCCTCGCGCTATTCCTCACTCCTCCTCCTTCCTTCACCCTCCTTCCCTCCTCCTGCCTACCCACCATTCCTCTTTTCTCCCATTCTCTCTTCCCCCCTCCTTCCTTTCTCCACCTCCTCCTCCCTATGAACAATTTCTCTTTTCTCTCCCTCCCTCTTCCCTTATCCCTCCTCCCTCCTCCCTCCTCCCTCCCTCTTCCTTCCTCCCTCCCTCCCTCCCTCTTCCCTCCTCCCTCCCTCCCTTCACCCTCCTCCCTCCTCCTCCCTCCCTCCCTCCTCCCCTTTCCCTTCACCCTCCTCCCTCCGCTCTTCCTCCTCCCTCCCTCCCTCCTCCCTCCCTCCTCCATCACCCACCCCACCCCCCACGCCCATCCCCGCCCCCCCTCGCCCCCCCCCTTCTCGCCGAACCCCTTAATTCTCCCATTCCCTCCTTAACCTCTCGGTCAAGGATTTTACAGACACTCGTTTTGCAGAAAATACTTCTTGACAAGATTTTTTTTCTTTTTCTTTTTTCTTTTTCTTTTTTTCATATTTCGAAGCTTCTTTATTGTTTGTTTTTCTTCTTCTCCCCGTTTTTTTTTTCTTTATTCTCTTTTTATTGTCTTTTTTTAGGTTGTTTTTTTAATTCTCCTTTTCTCTCTTACTTTCGCTTCCATTCGCTTTCGTCTCGTCTTTTGTTTTGATGTTTTTTTCCGCCATCTTGTATTTTAGCGCCATTTCCTTTTCTTTGTCTAGGGTTTTTATTAAGCTTTTTTATTTTGAGTTTATTTTGGTTCTTATTATGTTTGTTTATTTTTGGTTATTGTTATATTTATTTTCTATTTTTCTAAATGTGTGTGTGTGCATGCTTGTCTGTATGCGTGCGCGCGCGTGTGTGTGTGTATGTATGTGTGTGTGCATGTATATCTGTGTGCGTGTGTGTGTGTATGTATGTGTATGTGCATGTATATCTGTGTGCGTGCGCGTGTGTTCGTCCCCTAATGACCGACCGCAGGTGACTCACGCGCGCCCGCACCCTCTCCTGCGGTTCCTTCCCAGCCGACCGCAGCGCCGCCCGCCCGCCCGCAGCCCGAACGGACACCAGCGTGGGAAATGCAGAAGGCGGCTTGGAGACTCGTTCTCGCTTTTTTCTTCTTCTTCTCGTTCTTGCTTTCTTCTTCTTCTTCTTCTCTGTACTACTTTTTCTTCTTCTTCCTCTTCTTCTTCTCGTTCTTGCTTTCTTCCTCTTCTTCTTCTCTGTATTACTTTCTCTTCTTCTTCCTCTTCTTCTTCTCGTTCTTGCTTTCTTCTTCTTGTCTGTATTACTTTTTCTTCTTCTTCTTCTCGTTCTTGGTTTCTTCTTCTTCTTCTTCTTCTCGTTCTTGCTTCCTTCTTCTTCTTCTTCTCGTTCTTGCTTTCTTCCTCTTCTTCTTCTCTGTATTACTTTTTCTTTTTCTTCCTCTTCTTCTCGTTCTTGCTTTCTTTCTTCTTCCTCTTCTTCTTCTCGTTCTTGCTTTCTTCTTCTTGTCTGTATTACTTTTTCTTCTTCTTTTCGTTCTTGCTCTCTTCTCCTTCTTCTTCTCTGTATTACTTTTTCTTCTTTTTCTTCTTCTCTGTATTACTTTTTCTTCTTCCTCTTCTTCTTCTCGTTCTTGCTTTCTTTCTTCTTCTTCTTCTTCTATTTCTCTTCTCCTATTATGAAATTTTATTCGTTCTCTTCATCTCTTTCTTTTCTTCATTTTCTCTTGCTATTCCGTTATTCACCTTTATTCTATCTGTCTCATGTCTCTTTCTTTTTTCGGAAACGTGTTTGTCGACTTTTAATTATTTTTCTTTTTTTCAAGAAGGGGGTGGAGGGGGGGCGGGCATGGGAAAGGGGGAGGGGGAAGGAGAGAAGGAGGAGTTGGGGGAGGAAGAGGAAGGGGGAGGAGGGGAAGGAGAGAAGGGTGGGGGAGGAAGAGGAAGGGGGAGGAGGGGAAGGAGAGAAGGGTGGGGGAGAAAGAGGAGGGGGAGGAAGAGGAAGGGGGGGAGGAAGAGGAAGGGGGGGGGGAGGATAGAAGGAGGAGTTGGGGGAGGAAGAGGAAGGGGGTGGGGAAGGAGAGAAGTGAGTTGGGGGAGGAGGGAGGGGGAAGGAGAAGAGTTGGGAAAGAGAGAGGAGGTGGAGGTGGGGAGGAAGATGAAGGGGAGGGGGTATAATCTTGAAATAGCTTGTGTTTGCTTTGTTTTTAAATATTCCTTTATCCCATTGTGTTTTTTTTTCTTCTGCTTCTTTTTTGGTGGAGGTGGGGGTGGGGCGGGGGTGGGGGGTCACGGATGCGGTAGGAAAAGATTATTCCTTTAAATCACTTACTTGCGGATCGTCTTTGTTTGTCTAAGTGTTTATTATTTACTTCTC